>NC_137828.1:17602994-17630494 GCF_963921795.1 Nannobrachium achirus | reverse complement strand
GCCCGCTCCTGCGGGCTGGAGTGAAGGCAAAACTCAATTCGCAAACAGGAGCCGCTGCGCACACAATGTGCACGCGCCACGTGCACGGCCACGGAGCCATAGGAAAAGCCATGGCAGTTAATCTACATTAGTTATGGCAAAACTATGGCTGTCCAATGGTTAAGGTAGTTATAGGGTCCAGGGCATAGACCGTAAAAAATATGGACAGTGGGAACCGTCACGTGACCCAGTGATTTCTATCAGAGCAAAAATGAAGCTTTTTTTGCTCTTGTATGGGTGTCGCCATCATTGTTTAATGGTACCCAAGGAATGGCTGCCAACGGTCACGTGCAACCGCAGGGATAAATAAAGGGATATATAAAGCACACGAAGAATAATCATCACAAGCCTTTGATCACAAGGCCCTCCTACAGCAGACCCTGCTTTAACATCAATAACATGAATTGGACCATATTTTCACAAAACGCATATCATGGTGATTGAAACGAGGCTTTAAACTAGCGACAGGATCCATAAAGTATTTATGACAATGTTTATTAAGGTAAGAAAATCAAATGTAAAAGTTCAGGGGAAATGAATGGAATCCTATGGAGAACATGTTGCTTCTGGTGCCAGAACAGCGCAACTAGTGGCCAATCATAGGAACTTTCAGTTCCGTGTTTGATTAATTTTAAATCCGGACAACTGGCCCCCTGGTCCACGGGGGAAGTACATTTACTCAACTACAATTTTGAGGTATTTTATTTAGTAGAGTATTTCCAATTGTCAATACTTTTACTTCTACTCCACTACATCTCTGAGGAAAATATAGTTCTTATACGCCACTACAAGTATTTCAAAACTTTAGTTAAACTACTATAGTTACTTGGTAGATCTGACTCTTTATTACTAAACATATACACTAACCACTTGAGCTCTCTATATATTTAGACTACCTCTATTTGAAAATAGCAGATCTACCAGCTCACAACCCATCGCATCACGGCGCTTCGTGAGCTTGTAGATTTTCTATTTTCAAAATACTTCAAACAGTGTGTGTGTGTGTGTGTGTGTGTGTGTGTGTGTGTGTGTGTGTGTGTGTGTGTGTGTGTGTGTGTGTGTGTGTGTGTGTGTGTGTGTGCGCGCGCGCGTGTGTGTCATTGACCTCTCTCTCCTGCAGGAGGCGCCGTACAGTCCTCCTCCTCTTGATGTGTTGTCGCCGTAGCAACACGCTGCCAACCAGAAACAGGATGACGGCGAGCAAGAGCCCGCCCACAACGCCCACGGCAACCATGTTGTGTACGGGAGCCCTGTAGGGACAAACAACCAATGTAGATACTCAAGTATTCAAAAGTGAACATTTCAGAAATCTTCTTCAATTTTAGGTGATGGCTAAGCTTTGCAAACCACTTGTATTATAGGCCAATATTTAAGTAGCAGACACTATAAGGGGGTTGTTATTAATATAGTTTTACGTAATAAATGACTTGCCCTATACAGTACCTTTAAACCCCTCTTTCTTTTTTGAAACATTGCTACATACAAGGCACAAGTTGTTAGTAAAGATACGGTTGATTCTTTGCATTGCAAAACGATTTTAGTCAGTCACAACAGCAACTTTGGTGATAGAGAGGGCCACTAAATGTCCACACTGCCTCCAGGAGGCCAAATTGTGTATCTGCACTATTACCAGTAGTAACACTCAGACCACAATAGTCACTAAAGTAAGAATTAAGAGATACTGAAAATTATTATTCATTTATTCTATTAAATTTTAGACGCACATAGTAATACTTTTTATTGTTGTAACTTTCACTTAAAGGAGTTATAGTCAACTTTTTCTTGAAAAACGGATGCTAAAATAAAAAATATTTTATAAAAAAATAAGCTTCATATATGTGTTTCTATTAAAAAATTACCACAAAAAGCGTAAAATAATGATAAAATAATCATTTTGGCCATTGTCAGACCAACACTTTGTTTACATTCTAGTCTATAGACTAGGATGTAAACAAAGTGTCGGCCCTACAATGAAAAAGTTGACTATTTTAACTTTAACTTAAATACCGGTACAAATATTGAAAATCACCAAGCATAAACTGACTACTTGATATGAAGGATATTGATGTAAATAAGATATCCGAATGGGTAAATATATTTTATAGGCCCGTATTTGTTATTAAAGGACAATTTATGTAGAGGTTCCTCATATAATCTTGGGCTGCGGTGAGAGGGTGGAGGAGAGAGACAGCATGAGTCTGTCCATGACGTAACAGCCCGAGGGCAGTGGATCCACGCGTCAGAGCCTAATTATGCAGAAAATACAAGACCACACAGAAACGACTGCATCTTGAAATCTCATTTTTTTTTTTGGTGTAATTGAGGCCAGATAAGATTAACTCATTCTGGGCGATCCCCGTAGAAACCGTAGATTTCCCGCTGTACCGCGGTGCCATGCCCGTCGATCCCGGAAGTTTAATTAGCTTTAATCATTATGAAAGGATTAAAAGTATTATCGCAGATTTTCGCTGATTCTGGCTCTTTAGGCCCGCCCCCCTAACTGTATCCGGTCATTTCCGGTCTGGACCGGATCTAGCTTTCCGTATCCGGTCTGAGCCTGGGCCATAGTCCCGCCTCCGTTGGTTTACAGTGTAACAGAAGAGAAAGCTACTCGGCGATGGAACACTCGTTTTTCAATCGGATTTTTGCGTTTGGAAACTTTGATCCAGTCTCTACACGCCTGGATTATGATCCCCGCACATATCGTGCGTTTTGTGCGCGAACGTGTCCACTTGTTACCATACCGCACAGTTGGCTTTTTTCAATGTTTTTTCATGTAAACACTGGCGGATAAGCAGGGATACAGCGTGGCAACGGATATGTCTATTTCAATGGGGTTTTTTTTATTCGAAAGCTTGTCACCGAGTCTACAGTCTACTAGATGAGTCGCGCACAGATTGTGCACGATGCGTACGCGTGCCCACGTTAAAAGGTAAGGACAATTTGGCAGCTGCTTACTACAGCTATGTTTAAAATGGCAGCAAAATTGTAAAAAAAAAACATAAAAAATAGAAAAATGTTTTTTTCATGTCATGTTCACTTTAACAATATTGAATATGGCACATCATTGGTTCTGTGACTATTTATCCAGGAGGCGCCACTGTGTCAGGTGGCCCAATCTGAATTCTTGCAGGTGTGCCACAAGGCCTGGGTCTTGGGTCCAGTTCTCGTCACCATAAATAACGACTCCAAGTTAAACGACTATGTACTATGTCTTTTTTCCATAGACATCCAACCTCAGAAAAAATTACGCAGCGCGTTTTGAGCTTGTAGATTGTCTATTGTCGGTGAATATTTCCCTCAGAATAGGGTTTAACCCATTTAGTGCTCCAGACATGAACGGGTTAAAATGTCCAGCGTGCCTCTCGCAGGCTCCATCCGCTGCCATTCTCTTATTTTGAAGGCCAGAAGTCCATTGCGTAAACATTTCCGGTTTGACATCATGACGTCATTCAACGGAAGCGATCGTCACCCCATGCCGTTGCTGTAATGGCCGATCGTTGCCTTTGTTATTACGTTATTGTAGCGAGAATTTAATGCCATCCTTGGCTTTAAAAGTGTTGTTTGGAGAAAATGGACATTAAAGATGAGATCCACCGTCGGCCTCCATGTTAAGGGATTACTATTTTGTGCACGTGGATCCGTGATGATGATGAATCGGCGAGTCCAATCGTGCCAGGACTTTCCAACGGACCGTAGGGTAAGAGTGCCAGCGTTACTCTATATACAGTATTTTACGCGAGTATACTCGGGATCAGCGTTAAATGAGTTAAGTAGTTACTGTAAAGAGAGAGAGAGAGAGAGAGAGAAAAAAAAAAAGATTTGGCAGCCCCCCCTGTAGTCACCCCCTTGGGGTCCCGGACCACTGTGTATCTTACCCATTGCACCTGGACAGTCCAGGACCTGTGCACCTGAAACAACACATGAGATCGTTAATTACTGTTAAAGGAGCACTTTACCCATTTTCAACCTTATCTTCAAATGTAATGGTTGAAACTAGACTTTTAGGTTTGCTATTAGAAACAAATATTCAGGTTGGGGTTAGTTTTAGGATTGGACATTGGAGGTTAGGTTCAGGGTTTAGAGATAGATACCAGTTATGCCTGATTTAGACTGTGCTGGTGTCATGCACCGAAAATAGGCCTTATGTTTCATGCATGTGTCTGCGTGTGCGGGTTGTCCTACCCCTGGCTACAGTTGCGGTGACAGGGTTGACACTTTTTGTCGTTGTCGGCGTATTTCCACACCAGCGTGTCCCCGTCTCCAGGGACCCCCTGGGGACAGCGGGACACACAGTGGGGACCGTCCTGGAAATGTCCACACTGCTCACACTGGTCTGAGCCCTGGGAGAGAGACAGTAGTGACACACACACACACACAGAGAGAGAGAGAGAGAGAGAGAGAGAGAGAGAGAGAGAGAGAGAGAGAGAGAGAGAGAGAGAGAGAGAGAGAGAGAGAGAGAGAGAGAAAGAGAGAGAAAGAGAGAGACAGTAGTGACACACACAAAGTAAGAACCGGGCACCGTGCTAATTGCCACTGGACTGTTGAAGGCAAGGCTCAGTGTATAGACCATTCGTATTACAAAATGATGGACAACATTGAGTGTTAAAATGTTTTCATTTACTGCTTTCTATTGTTTTAGTGGGTGGGGGCATGCGTACAAGTGGCTAAATATGTCTTTTTAGACACACTAAGCCCATTCCCAAGACGCACCGCAATCTTTCATGGGCAGATATGACTTATGGTGGCTGGTGTAAATAGTAACAGAAATTGCCAGCTTATTGTGTGTAAAAAGACATATTTAGCCACTTGTACGCATGCCCACACCCACTGAAATCGAAATACTAAAATCGCTAAAACAATAGAAAGCAGTAAGGGACAGGTCGTTTTTTTAAAAGAATGGTATACCCCTGGAGAAAAATAGGGGAGGGTCATGCATTTCTAATTTTAGTCCAAGGGAGCGTCAGCAAAATTTTTTGGTCCAAGGGGAGGGTCATAAAATACTCAGTTTTTATATACCAATATCGACCATCCCTAATAATTGCTCTTTTTCTTTCCAATTATCATCAACAATGGCCATCATCTTGGCCTATTTGACATTGGAGAAGCATAATTGCTTTGATGCATGTAACATTAACGAGCGTCAATGGGCATCAGCTGGACACTCACACACACACACACACACACACACACACACACACACACACACACACACACACACACACACACACACACACACACACACACACACACACACACACACACACACACACAGACACACGATGTGCAGTACGTACGGGTCCTTTGCAGGTCAGGGAGGAGTTCTGCAGCAGACACTCTGAGTGACACTGAACACAGCTGCTGTTCACCTCCACCTCCCTGGGCACCCTGTGTGCAGTGTTGGGAAAGTTCACTTAAAACATGAACTAGTTCAAGTTCAAGTTCTAAACTTCTAAAATGAACTAGTTCATTTCATAGTTCATAATACCACATTTTGAACTAAAGTTCATGGTTCCCCCAAATGAACTAACTTCAGGGGCAGGAGCGTCCGGGTAAGCTGGGTAAGTGGCCGTCAGATCACATGGATCTTTAGTTTATTAGGATTTGGACGCACTTCGCGTGCTCCACCTCTAGGTGGGGCAGGCGGGCCCATTTAAAACTTTATCAACGGCTGCCCGTTGGCACACTATGTCATCATCAATCACTTGTCAACACAAGACAGGTAGCCTTCAGCAATGCGTTGTTTACGCATTGCTTAATCATGAGCGGAAATGCATATAAACTGCCGAGCGGTGATTCTCAAAATTGAAAAGGATCGAGGATTGGCGGTGGCGGTAGTTGGGGGGCCCAATCATTGTGGCTTGCTTACCGGCCCGGTTCGACTTGTTCCGCCAGTGACTAACTTAGTTATTTTTTGTTCTTTTTTTAACCACAATCTTTTTTATACTTTTGGCTATTGAAATATTTTTTTAGACGTTGCTGCAAGCTATTATTTATCAAAATTATTGACACAGCCCATATATAGAACCACACACAGCAATTATTTCGTCCAACTTAACATTGAGGTGCCCACAATGTTTGGGTGCCCAGTCTTCCTGCACCCTTATTGTGAAGGCAGAAGTTTCTAACCGTCGCGCACATCTTGCATGTTTCCGCGTTGGTTGAAATAGCTGATCTTCAAGTTTGTCGTCTCGTGGATGCGACGCATTGTGAGCTTGCAGATCAGCTATTTTCGCCATGCAACACACGTCATACGACAAAGTTTAGTCAGGCTTTACTTGGGAGATGTAAGGAGGAGGTTGACACACAGCTGCAGACAGCACCGCTCACATATCAACGTTCGCGAGGTCTGCGAGTCTGCAGCTGGGTGCTATTGGAGCATGAATGACATCAGAATGAACGCGTTTGACAATAATGTTCATCAAGCTGAAACAAAGAACGTTCAGTTCACGTTCGGCGAAAATATGAATGTGTTCATGAATGAACGTTCATGGAACGCGTTCATGTACACGCACACACATTTTATTATGATAGGGAGGGCACACAAGTCCAATGTTTACAGCAGGGGTCTTCAACTTTTTCAGGCCAAGGACCCCTTAGTTGAGAGAGAGATGAAGCAGGGACCCCCAAAACCTTTTTTATAGTTTCCATATTGTTTCATTGTTTGACAACACAATCATCAGTGTATTTTGGATCCATGTCAATTAATGTTTCCACATATTTTTAACCACTTGATCAATACTTAATAAACTTGACCTTTCAGTCTGTACTAGTCTGCTCTTTTTCCCCCTCTACACCAAACCTCTTTGCCGAAAATAGCCTCACAACGCCTCGCAGCGCAAGGCGTTGTGAGCTTGTAGATCTGCTATTTTTTGGCGAGTAGTTAATATAAAGGAGAAAGGTTTCTATCACACAAAGATTTGAAGGACCCCCTGTAGTAGCTCTGTCAATCACACACTCCACGAGGCCTTGAAATCCTGGAGATATTTTGAGTGGTGCAAACGGCTCCTACATCTGGCTTATTTGTCTGTTTGTCCCGTGTCTGTTTGTACACCCAGGGTCACATTGGCCAAGCTTCGAGGGAAGCTTAACAAAATTAACTCATAAATAGCACTGCTCACTTCACACTGGATGTTTTTGTTTATTATCAATATTAGCAGTCTTCGGTTATGGTCAGTAGGTGACTCAATAGAGGGTATGCACATGCATAAAGTGAACGGCAAATCGAGTGGCAAAGTGAGTTTAAAGTCATTTAATGTTGTTTAATGCAACCAGATAGGACTTTTCTGTTTGGATGTATGGACTGTCAAGGCCAGAAAGTAGTTTTTTGCCACTCAGTAGGCGTTCCCGCATAACTTCCAGGTACGATGATGATGTCACATGCATACCCTCTAATCTATTGAGTCTCCTATTGTTTTTGGTTGAACTACTCCTTCAAGCCCTCCCTTCAAATAGTGAAAATAGCAGATCCGCAAGCTCACAGCATGTTGCGATGTGACACGTTGTGAGCTTGTAGATCTGCTAGTTTCACTATTACTTACTTTTTTTTTAAATGTTTGCAATATTTTTTCCCCCGACCTGTTGAGGTGCATGCGTGTGTGAGAGTCTCACCCTTCCAGCAGGTGGCAGTGTTTCACACAGCGGCCGCTGCGCTCCAGGTGTTGACATGAGAAACACATGGAGGGTCCTGGACCCCAGCAACCCTGACCTGTACACTCTGAGTCACAGGTTCGATTCCCATGTTCTACAGAGAGAGAGAGAGAGAGAGAGAGAGAGAGAGAGAGAGAGAGAGAGAGAGAGAGAGAGAGAGAGAGAGAGCATGTAACAGGATCATGTTTCAAGCTCCATCTCTAGTCCAGGGGTCTTCAACGTTTTCAGGCCAAGGACCCCTTAGCTGAGAGAGAGAGATGAAGCAGGGACCCCCACAACCTTTTCATAGATTCCATATAGTTTCATTGTTTGACAGCACAATCATCAGTGTATTTTGGATTCATGTTAATGTGTGTTTTCAGATATTTAACCACTTGAACCGTCAATACTTAGTAAACTTGAACTTGTCTGCTCTTTTTCTCCTCTACACCAAACGTCTTTGCCGAAAATAGCTAAAGTTCTCAGAATATGGACGCAAGGGTTCGAATCGTTAATATAAAAAGGAGAAAAAGGTTTCTATCACAAAGATTTGGAGGACCCCCTGTAGTAACTCTGAGGACCCCCTAGGGGTCCCGGACCCCCTGTTGAAGACCCGTGCCCTCGTCCTTACTAGGGATGGAGCTTGAAACAAGGCTCCGCTACAAACTCGATAACACATTTATTGATTACCCGGTATCAATAAACTTTGGGCTTATCAAGTCAGTTATCGAGCATAGCGTCCCATGACGTCATGTTTAAACAATCAAGACAAGAGGCCATCAAGAAATTATTACAGTACTATTCATAATATGAAGCCATTTAAAACTTCCTAACTATTTGAAAATAGACAGTCTACAAGCTGCTATTTTCAAACATTTCGCACTTTTACTTTTGGTAAACTACAACAGTGGTTCTTTTCAGGCCGCGACCCCCAAAATAATCATATTTTAACCCCACCCTGACGAGCACTAAGAGCTGAGGCATTACTTTTGGAAAACACGGTTCTATTGTGAAAATAGCAGATCTACATGCTCAACGCGAGGCGTTGTGAGCATGTAGATCGGCAATTTTCACAATTTCTGCCTCTAATATTTGACAATTTGACCAACGTTTAATTTGTCATTTTAGAAGTATTAAAAAGTCGTAAAATTGTCACTTTAGAAATGTGCAGATACTCTCTATACACTTAAACATTATGTTGGTGTGTTTACTGTTGAGTGAGAAAACAATGTTGTACATTAAGTTAATCATCTGGGGACCCCCCAACATAATTTGGGGACCCCCTGGGGGTCCCGACACACAGGTTGAGAACCACTGATCTACAAAACTATGGCACCGCCTCTTTAACATGCTTACCACAGGTCTCCTCAGAGCGAGAGGGTGTGATGATCTTCACGGCCTGGCCGGGGGTCTTGAACATGCGCGTCCAGTGGTCCTCCCGGGTGTAGCAGAGGTTCACGTTGTCCTTGACGATGACCTTCCCGCCGCTGACCTCTGCCAGTGACTTCAGGCCCAGCCACCGCAGCGGCGTGTTCATGATGACCACGCTGTAGCCCCTGGAATAGACACAGACGCGGATGCACACGCACACTGTGATAGACATATACTGTACACACAATAAGCATTGCACACTGTAGCCCAGGGTTCCCCAATAGGCGGCCGGGGCTACTGTCTGGCCCCCACCAAACCCAGTAATAATGGTGGTATAAGAGCAGCAACAACACTAGTATATCGTCGTTGTTGGGTGGAAACCTTTAACCTGTATGTCCAAAACCTTAGGGTTAGCCGTATGTCCACAATACGTGTCCACAATTGTGTGCTTGTAGATCGGCTGTTTTCACTATAGTTTTGTGCGACGATCTTGTATGATGAAGCAGGGCTTTGCTTTACCAAAAAACGTACACATTTGAAACTTGGAGATACGAGGTCTCTGCCCGACAGTGACGATATCTGAACTGTTGTTGGAGTAGCGGAAACGCCACCGTCGCCCCCTGCAATGCTGTGGCCCTCTGCTTGGTACCCTAGACATAATTCGGACCTTGGGGAAAACTAATTGGGGAACCCTGCTGTAGCCCCTAATAGACATATACATGTATGCACACGCACACTGTAATTAACAACCTCTGAAATACAGTGGTTCGCAACCTTTTCAGGCTGCGACCCCCAAATAATCATATTTCAACTGGGGACCCCCCCCCACCCTGACGAGCACTGAGAGTTGAGGCATTACATTTTGTATAACACGGTTCTATTGTGAAAATAGCAGATCTACATGCTCACAACGCCTCACAACGTGAGGCGTTGTGAGCATGTAGATCTGCTATTTTCACAATTTTTGCCTCTAATATTTGACAATTTGGTTTGATTTGTTGTTTTACAGGTATTAAAAACTCCTTAAATTGTCACTTTAGAAATGTGCAGAAATCCTCTATACACTTAAACTTTATGTTGGTTTGTTTACTGTTGAGTGAGAAAACAATGTTTCACATTAAGTTAATCATCTGGGGACCCCCCAAAATAATTTGGGGACCCCCCTGGGGGTCCCGACCCACAGGTTGAGAACCACTGCTGTAATAGACATAAATATGCACATGCACACGCACACGCACGCACACACACACACACACACACACACACACACACACACACACACACACACACACACACACACACACACACACACACACACACACACACACACACACACACAAAACAAACACGATTATGTAATGTAATAAACACATAATATGCATGCACACGCACACTTGCACCTCTGCAATAGACACATACACACGTGCACACGCACACACATTATGACCACACGTTAACCTCTGCAACACATAAACATCCAATTAGCCCTAATTTTCACGAGCCAAAAGCAAAGAATGCGTGTCTTGTGTGCAGCCGGAGCCCATGAGTTCTGTCTGCTACACCAATGGTTCTCAACCTGTGGGTCAGGACCCCCAGGGAGGGTCTACCAAATTATTTTGGGGGGTCCCCAGATGATTACCTTTAAAGGGGCACTCCACCACTTTTCAACCTATCTTCATATAATAGGTCCTCACTAATGTTCATGATAAAATATCACAATCTTTTTCTACTCAGTTTGGGTCTCATAGGAGAGCTGTGGGTGGGTCAAATCCTTCCTACCGGTGACATCATCAATGGGAAATGCAAGCTAATAGAAACTGCAGGCTTTCTATACCTGACAAAGTTGCAATGTTAAAGTGGAAGCCATTGTTCTCGTGATAATAAAAATCTTTTTTTTTTTTTTTTTTTTTTTTTCAAAAATATTATTTAATTATTTTTTGTCAGAACCGTGTTATACAAAATGTAATGCCTCAACTCTTAGTGCTCGTAGGTTGGGGGGTCCCCAGTTAAAATATGATTATTTTGGGGGTCGCGGCCTGAAAAGGTTGAGAACCACTGCGCTGCACCAGAAACACCACTGTGCACACCAGTTGTTGCAGGACATGATCAACATAAACATTAACCAATCATGAATATGTGAGGTTCCTCATAGGCAACATTTTATAAAACATCCCTTGTATTTCCACCCTGTCCGCTGTAAACGTTATCAGATTTAGAAAAATCAATTTATCTCTGATTTATTTTCCCTGATTGCGTTTTTGGTGAAAACAACCTCCCTACAAGCCCACCCGTTCACCCTACCGTGGTCTGAAGACTCACCTATTCAGACTCCACCTTAGCCCATAGCACTTACCGTTGCACTCGCCTACCCTCAATGACCATAGCTAAATGCCTAAATTGTAAATTGTATATAAAATAGACTCCATCCTATTTTAGAACATGCATATCCTGTCTGCACACCTGGTGTAGCCGGTATCATTGGCATCAATTGAAGCTTTCCAAATGCATAGTAACTATGCGTACAGTAAATGGTACGGACAGTAGCGCACGTATTGCCAAGGATGGTGTGGCTCGGACCATACACAGAGACCACAGAGACACAGACCGGACCGTGTGTGTGTGTGTGTGTGTGTGTGTGTGTGTGTGTGTGTGTGTGTGTGTGTGTGTGTGTATGTGTGTGTGTGTGTGTGTGTGTGTGTGTGTGTGTGTGTGTGTGTGTGTGTGTGTGCGTGTGTTACCTGTGTGCGCTTCGTCCTCGGATCATCTCCAAGTTCTCAAACACAGACAGAGAGTCCAGACCAGTGGGCCATGACTGGATCATCATGTAACCTACACACACACACACACGCACGCACGCACGCACGCACGCACGCACGCACGCACGCACGCACAAACACACACACACACACACACACACACACACAGTAAAACAAAAAAATTATGATAACAACAAATAACAAGGAGCTATTATCATCTATTAGGCAAATGCTGCAGTAAACCAATTTGAACAGAAGAGGGCAACATGACTCCATAGTATGTACACTGAGAACACTTTAGTTCTCTGAATCTCTTCTTCTAAGGACCTGAACCTATAGCCTGGAGTCACAATTCCAGAGCTAATATTTGGAACACACAAATACAATAGCTGCTCTACAAGCTCAGATAGGCTATTTTTTAGGGGGAAAAAACTGGCGTAGACGCATATAGGAAGTTTGCTTTTTACAGTGTTTTCTCCCCAGTTTAGTAGTTATTCCAATAATTTCCTCCCCACAGCCCACACACATGTCTGTGTGTTGTCACTGCTGTTGTATCCTACTGACTCACCTGCCAGTGAGGAGCCCTCACCGGTAGGACGTAGAGCCTTCGTCCTACTCCTTCCACCAAACACTCCCTGCTGACATACCTTTGCTGCCCCGCATGTTCGTTTTTGCCAACGGGTTTGAGGCCCTAAGCTAGATGCAGAATAGATATTCTAGCTTAGGGCTTAATTCAAATCTTTGCTTCTGGGGGTCCCTGGAACCAAATATTTTGAGATGGGGGTCCGCGGCCAATTACATATCATTTTGGAGGTCCTTGATATGACAAAGACCCCAGAAGCTTTGAAGATTTGAATTAAAAATGTTTGGGTCTTGCCTTAAGCTAGATAGAGAATAGATACACGCATCTCAGACCCATTGGCAAACGAAAGGTCACTGCCACCCCAGCCCATAGGAGTACATGCACTGACAACAATATCACCCTCCTCGTCCGGCTTACCTCCTGTGAAAATGAGCCAGATTTGAACCGGATTTGAAACCCTCCGATTCCACGATGGTGGGCACTTCACCACTGTGCCAACCGAGCGACTTCTAATAACATGTTATATTGATGTACCTGTGATTTCTTTAACAGTTTTGAAGTATTCCAGTTTGGATAGGTCCAGAGGTGGCACGTTGTAATACTTGTCCCTGGAAGAACCAATCACAAGAAAGTGATAAAGGTATTGATAAAGTGATAAAGGTATTGATAAAGTGATAAAGGTATTGATAAAAGTATTGATAAAGGTACTGATAAAGGTATTGATAAAGGTATTGATACCCCAGGAAGGAGGTTGGCAGCAGGGACACGGCTCCATTGATCTTGGTACAGTTCATGAATGAATCGATGTTGGAGGCATTGATGGCGATGGCATCACTGAGGGACCCCACCCCTATGCCATCACACACTGAGGACACAGAGAGAGAGAGAGCATTACATACTGTAGAGAGAGAGAGAGAGAGAGAGAGAGAGAGAGAGAGAGAGAGAGACCCCACTTTTCATTAAATACTGTAGAGTAGAGCAAGGGTCTTCAACAGGGGGTCCGGGACCCCTAGGGCGTCCTCGGAGTTACTACAGGGGGTCCTCCAAATCTTTGTGTGATAGAAAGCTTTTTTCATCTTGTTATATTAACCACCTGAACCCTGGTGTCCATATTCTGAGAGCTTTAGCCAAAACATTGCCGATCTACAAGCTCACAACGCCTCGCAGCGAGCTTGTAGATCAGCTATTTTCGGCAATGAGCTTTGGTGTAGAGGGAAAAAAGAGCAGACTAAGTACAGAGTGAAGCAGGGCTCCAGACTAACTGTTTCATAGGTAGCACTGGTGCCACCTACTTTTTCATTAGGTAGCACCACCAGAAATTAGGTAGCACCATCTTTTTCTTTGTATAGCGTGGTATTAATGCATAGTAATGCTGATGATAGTTGTGTTCATTTCCATACCATAGTATGCCTTGATGTAGGCTAAAGATTAACAATGACCCAAACTTGATATTTGCAAAATATTTTAATCTGAACTTTAGGTTTCTCTGCATGAGCAGCAGTAGTTGACAAAATAGGTCAGTACTAAGGCTGTGTGATTTTAGGAAAGCCTTCAATATTCAATATAATGTTGTTAAATACCTCAATAACAATATGTCTCATGATAAGTAAAAACTGCTGTATTAGCCTATGTATTTTTGCTTCAAGTTAATTGAAGCAACTAATTAATTCAAGAAAAATTAACAAATATAAGGCTAACAAAGGCAATATACCTGTAATACCTAGAACTTTGACTTTCAGTTGCATTAATGCACAATGTACTGTAGACTAAATGCAATAATAATATTAGGCCTTGTGCCATTCAGGATGGAAAAATAAAATTGTCTGTTTGGAGTGAAGTAGAAGTCAGTTTCAAGAGGAGATACTGGAAGTAGCTGGCTTGGCTACTTAAAAAAACGTTCACTTGGACGGACCATGGGAAGGACACACGCGCACGCGCACACACACACACACACACACACGCACACACGCGCACACACGCACACACGCACACACGCACACGCTACACCAAAGACAGAAAAGTTTACAGGTGCCGTTTATTTCAGCTAATTGTCTATGAAGTGAAAATGCGCATTTTGGGCACTGAGGAATTTAACGCAAAGCAGGGTCCCTGCTTCATCTCTCTCTCAATTAAGGGGTCCTTGGCCTGAAAACATTGAAGACCTCTGCTGTAGAGAGAGAGAGAGAGAGAGAGAGAGAGAGAGAGAGAGAGAGAGAGAGAGAGAGAGAGAGAGAGAGAGAGAGAGAGACACACACTGACCTTTGGGACAGACTCCCTCACACTTCCTGCATCGTTGGACTCCTCGCTCCTGGAGCTCATAACTTCCTGGACTGCACGCGCGCACACACATCCCTGTGTCTGTTACCACGTAGTTATCTGTAACACACACACAACACACACACACACACACACACACACACACACACACACACACACACACACACACACACACACACACACACACACACACACACACACACACACACACACACACACACGCACGCACACACACACACACACATCCCGTGTCTGTTACCACGTAGTTATCTGTAACCAGTGTTAGGAAAGTTCACTTAAAACAGTTTTAAAACTTCTAAAAATTAACTAGTTCATTTCATAGTTCATAATTCCACATTTTGAACTAAAGTTCATGGTTCCCCAAAATGAACTAGCTTAGTTCCTTTTAGTTCTTTTTTTTACCATAATGTTTTTATACTTTTCGCCATTCAAATGTAGCCTATTTTATTTTTTTAGACGTTGCAGCTATTATTTGTCAAAATTATTGACACAGCCCATATAGAACCACACACAGCAATTATTCCATCCGACTTAACATTGAGGTGCCCACAATATGTTTCCGCGTTGGTTAAAATAGATGATCTACATTCTACATGCTCACGTCGTCTCGTGGATGCGACGCATTGTGAGCTTGCAGATCAGCTATTTTCGGTGCGTGCATGCGTGCGTGTGTCTGTGTGTGTGTGTGTGTATGCGTACGCCGTGCATGTGTGTATGTGTGTGTGTGACTTACGAGGACACTTCTTCACACACGTGGCTCCAAAGGTGTACTTGGCCAGTGGGTTGGGGACCACCTGGAAGGTGTACTTATCGTAGATCATCAGAGGAGGACAACTGTCCTTACACGTCCCCTCGTCACTGAATGACCTGCATGTCTGAAGAGAGAGAGAGAAAGAGAGAGAGAGAGAGAGAGAGAGAGAGAGAGAGAGAGAGAGAGAGAGAGAGAGAGAGAATTATACTAATTAATCCTACTATTCTGCCACCAAAGCGTGGAATGCCCTGCCACCAGCCATCAAAAAGTGTAACTGACCGACAAGATTATATATTTTTATCAATGATCATTACATACGTAAGAGGTAACATCTGGCTCAGCTGCCATTATCGAGAGATATAATCCCGACAGACTAATGGGTGGTTATCAGGCATGCTACATGTACTTAATAAATTAATTAATAATTTGACTCAAAACTAAAAACCAAAAAGTATTTCCTTGCTTACAGTAGTGAAAGTGTTCCACAAGTGTTGTGCTGGGCGTCCCCCCCAGCGCAACAGCGTTGCCTTGGAAAACAAGGAAGTGTTGATCAAATATAATCAATTTTCTGTTACTGCATCGTCTATCTCTTGCTTCAAATATTTTTTTAAAACATTCATGAGATTAACGTTTAGTTGTAAATGACACAATTGGCTCTATAGTGTGTCACCCCTTATCCTCACCCTGGCCTATACCCGCGAAATGCGGGCAAGGCAACTTGCTATGTCCCTGAACTGTATTGTGGGGCAGCTATACCCGCTGCCAATGTTGCCAACTCCGTTCTTTGCGCATGGAGTTGTGGCCAGGGGCGTGTTGTTGCTATTTTCCCAAAATTGCTCTTTTGGCAACACAGATTTAGGAAAGCATATAGCGGATTCGAAAACCACCCGCTATGCCCACTTCGTTTGGTAGAGTGCGCGCTGCCAATGGACATTAATGGACACTGGAGTCGGGCTGCATGGGCGCACAATGACAACAACAGTGTTGTTTTTGACAGCAAATTTTGATTTAGTTTTAGTCATAGTCTGTTGAATAGAATGTCATTTAGTTTTAGTCATAATGTTTGTCACCTGAAAAGTTTTAGTTTTAGTCTAATTTTAGTCAAGTAAATATCATAAGATTTTAGTCGACTAAATCTACAGTTGATTTAGTCAACTGAAATGTCTTTTGGCAGGCCTTGATGGCATCGTAATGACTGATTTTACACTTGGTTGTGTGCTGAACATAGCCGATCTACAAGCTCACTACGCGTCGCGTTGCGACGCGTTGTGAGCTTGTAGATCGGCTATTTTCAACACCTGAGAGCAACCAAACATAAAATGACTCTTCTCCACTAGTCCCTCCTTAACATTTTAGTCAAGTTTTTATTTTGTTGACGAAATTGTCAATATATTTAGTCTTAGTTTTTGTCATCACAGCTTCGTTTTTATTTAGTTTTCGTCAGTGAAAAAAATACGGTCGACAAACATTTTTCGTCATAGTTTTAGTCGACGAAATCAACACTGGACAACAACATTCAGAGGTCTCCTTCTGCCAAAATTATCCACAAAAATCAGTGATTCTTTGTTTCCTATAATCAGCAGAAATGAATGGTTCTCCCCTTTAACATGTACCCACAGCTTTGGTTTTGTTTTGTTAATGTTATGCCATGATGGCGCAGGGAACGTTGACTACTTGCCTGTGTCACCAACTTTCACCACTCAAAAACTACCTTTTTTCACTGATGAAAACTAAAGCTATGATGACTAAAACTAGGCTACATATAACGACAATTTCGTACTAGACTAAAATGTTAGGGGGGGACGAGTGGAGAAGAGATCCAGTAGAACCAAAAAGCAGTAGAACTAAAAGCAGTAGAACTAAGAGACAAGCCATTGTATGTTTGGTTTCACTATGGAAATAGCATCGTAACTGTAGATCGGCTATTTTCAGCATGCAACCAAGTGTAAGATCTGGCCATCAAGGCCTGCCAACATACATTGTTGTCGACAAAACCAACATGCGTGTGCATGTACAGTGTATTGTGTATGTACCAGACAGTGGTGGGCATGTACAGTGTATTGTGTATAGGGATGGGTATCGTCTGCGATACTTTTAATGGTATCGATCGCATGACGTCGATACTATCGGGTATCGGTTCACGTAAAAACGAACGATACCTCGTTTCGATACTCTGGAACGCACCCCGGCCGGTCGCATCTGTAACAGTTGGGCTACTGAGAGTTTAATGACTACTTTAGTAGGCTACACTCGTTACTGTGGAAAATAGCCGACAATAGCCTATAATGTTTATTATTATGATGATTATCCAATGTCTATACTCTCCGCTCCACCACACTGTGTGATCATCATCATCACCTCTGCTCTACTGCAGCAGCCAGCGAGTCACCACTCTTTCCGTGTTGAAGTTAAACTTAAATAAAAAGTATGGAAAATGGTATCGAAAAGGGTATCGTATCGATTCCCAGGTATCGAAAAAGGTATCGTATCGATTCAAAGGTGAACGATAACCATCCCTAATTGTGTATGTACCAGACAGTGGTGTGCATGTACAGTGTATTGTGTATGTACCAGACATTCAGCGGCAGATGGCCCGGTACAGCCGGCAGCACAGTGTTCATTACAACATTCACCGGGTGTAAAACCTCTGCACCGTCTGCTGCACTGGTCTGCACACACCATGCTGGTTACTATGGAGACACAGAAAGAGAGAGAGAGAGAGAGAGAGAGAGAGAGAGAGAGAGAGAGAGAGAGAGAGAATGAGAGAGAGAGAGAGAGAGAGAGAGAGAGAGAGAGAGAGAGAGAGAGAGAGAGAGAGAGAGAGAGACAGACACAGTGAATAATATACTGCATAATCAGACACATTCTTAAATGACTTATAACATGTATTGTTTATTATTTTGTCACCTCAGTAGATCTGATTAGGCCTACTAGTTGAAGATGTGATGACAAGCCCTGAAAATGACGTTATGCTACAGTAGGTCATGTGGTCTTTCTACAAACAGTCTGAAATGGGGGCGGCACCGTGTCATCACATCTTTAAAAAAGCTTGTTTGATGATGTATTAATCGTGCTTGATTCAACATGATTTCACAGTGTAGTTTCCAGTATGGCAGTGATACTCAAACTATGGCCCTGTGACCACATTCAGCCTGCCGAGGAATTTTGATTGGCCCCCAGTCAATTGACATTAAATCTCCACCAGGTCATGTAGATTATTGTGGAGCAGCAGAACTCCTTCTAACGCTATGGACCATAGATAGCATCTGTATAGGCCTATACAGTGCATTGGCTATAAGCTCAGAACATTGGTTAGCATCAGCGATGGTTAGTTGGGTTTAGTTGTTGACCCACTTACACGTCTGACAGTGCTGCGGACCAGCTGCCCAACACGAGCCGTTGTAACAACCAGAGTCACACTTTACACCTGCAAACACACACATTTGAAATGTTTATTTATGTCCACATAAGCAGAAGTACAAGAATGTACAAAGGACATAAACAATATCAGTGCAGTCAGATAATTGGGAAAACAGCCAGTTAAAAGGTGCATGTAGGGCAGAACATTGCTACATACAATACTGTTGTCATACATGTCAAACACAGCAGACAACAGTCATGGGTAAAGGAAACAACGCCTCCTCCAAATCGAGCCGCTTCCTATAATAGCTGATACAGAGCAGTACCTTGCTAACTGTTGGGCCCTCCTTATGGAGAAGGCCCCTCATAACCAACTTGTGTACGTGCCCTAGAGGCTCCCAAAGATAAAAAGGTGTGTCGTACAGTGTCGCTCAAAACCGTTCACGTTCAGGTTCAGATGCATTGTGGGACTTGCAGTTCTGTCGATGATGGCCGACCACTGGATGGTGTCCATGTGGCACAGCAGAGGGTTGTTGGAGATCTTCACCCCTCCCTTCAGGATCTCTGAAAAAAAGAGGGGTCTAATTACTTTTCAATTCCATATAGCACGCGGCTGTTACCATGACGGCAACACTGTTTAGTATCAGTGATGTCAGCATGCAGACAGACGGTCAGACAGACAGACAGACATTCGGTAAATTAATAGTTAGATATGCCCTCTGTGTTAATCGTGTGTGTGCGTGTGTGTGTGTGTGTGTGTGTGTGTGTGTGTGTGTGTGTGTGTGTGTGTGTGTGTGTGTGTGTGTGTGTGTGTGTACCGGTCAGTCCAGTCAGCTGCAGCTGCCTCAGGCCATGTGTGTAGTTGAGCGTGTTGTGCGAGGTGTTCTTCTCGTAGTTGGACAGATCGGAGAGAGCGTAGTTGGACAGAACGGAGAGAGCGAACTGGCCCTCCAGGAGGGCGTGGCCTCTGATCAGCCTCAGGTTGACCAATGGGACGACGGCTGCCTTGTTGAGGGCGATGAGAACGTACCCGCCCACTTCTTGGATGGACTGAGAGGGACAGAGAGAGAACAAGCTTCTAAATATACTTAAAGATGCCGTGCCATGTTTTCTCCCCCCTAAAACATGATGATCAGGTCCAAAAGCTCAAAGAAAAGGGTTGAACCTGTGATGTGATGACGTACTTTTTATTTTAGTTTTTTCATTTGGTCAATAAGGTACATAAAATGAGAGGCCTGCTTTGCTGGAAACATTTCTAATACAAAACCTGTTTTAAGTAGCATGTGAGGGGTTCTTCATGATTCTGAATCCATTGCAAGCATTTGTTTTGCATGAAAAACATTCATTGGGCTAAAAAGGGCCCCACAAAACTGTGAAAAGTAATGAGTCATGAATCTTTTTTCACTTTTTTTGATGAGTTATCACTTTTCAGTTTTGTGGGGCCATTTTTAGCCCAGGGAACGTTTTTCATGCATAACAAATGCTTGCAATGGATTCAGAATCATGAAGAACCCCTAGTTTGACCCCTCACATGCTACTTTTTGCAATGTTTCCGGCAGAGCAGGCCTCTTATTTTGTGTACCTTATTAATAATAATAATAATAATAATGGATTGCATTTTTATAGCGCTTTTTTAAGCAAGTTGCGAACTCAAAGTGCTTACAATGGTTCATTCATTCATACATTGGGAGGTGAAGTGGCGAACAGTCAACGCCAGCGTCCTCACTTCCCACATTCACACACCAATGGTGGCAACTGACAAGCTAACACCATTGGAGGCAACACGGGGTTCAGTGTCTTGCCCAAGGACACTTCGACATGTAGACAGGAGTAGCTGGGATGTGAACCGCCGACCTACGGATCATTGGCCACCCCACTCTACTTCCTGAGCCACAGCCGCCCCAAATATTTACCAAATTAATAGAAAAAACAATAATGAACAGTATATCATGACATCACAGGTCCTCTCAATTTTTGGGCCTGTGGCTCCCCGTCTATATGATTATACTAGGAGGAAGATCTATTTAAAAAAAAAAAAAAGTGTACATAAAGTGTTAAAATTATGTTTTTATGTGGCCACACCCACCAGTTCATTAAGTATGCCTGGTTGTCAGGTGGGTGGTGACCCAGCTGAGGTTAGCCACACAGTGTTGGGTGTATGAGGGGATGATTTTATGATGCCGTTTTTCAGGGAGGGGAGGGGAGGAGAGCAGGGACGTGCTGGCCATTGGGAAAAGCGGGCCAACTCCCGAACGGCCGGTTCATTCCCGGCCTGGACCAGGCCGGCCAATTACAAATGGCCCCCCATTTGGGGGGCTGGGCGGCCAACAAAGTAAATCGTCACTGTCGGGCAGAAACCTTGTATCTCCAAGTTTCAAATGTATACATTTTTTCGCAAAGCAAAGACCTGCTTCATCATACAAGGCCGTTGCACAAAAGTAGTGAAAACAGCAGATCTACAAGCACACAACGCCTCGCGGTGCGAGGCGTTGTGTGCTTGTAGATCGGCTGTTTTCACTAGTTTAAATCATTTTTTAAATGATAAATGCAAAACAAACAGTTTTGGACATACAAGGTTTCCACCCGACAACGACGAAATATAACTCATGTAATTGGCCCACTGGCTTGTCACTTGTCATGATCTGAAATGGCAAATCTTTGAGAGAGATCTCTCTCTATAGCGCGCAATGAGGGCCTCTCCAACTCTTTTTCCCGGGCTGAATCAGGGGCCCAGCACGTCCCTGATATGAGGGGATGATTTTATGATGTCATTTTTCAGGGAGGGGAGGGGAGGAGAGGAGGGGTCACCTGTAGAAAGGAGAGGTCATGGTACTCCTCGGTGTAGGTGACCTCCAGGTTCTCCAGGACCACGGTGCAGTTACTGAACGTCCTCACGATGTTGCCATAGTGGTCGTCTGCCCGCCCCAACTTGGTCAGGTGGTTGCTGGTACCCTGGCACACTGGGCGAGGGAGAGAGAGAGAGAGAGAGAGAAAGAGAGAGAGAGAGAGAGAGAGAGAGAGACTTGGTCAGGTGGTTACTAGCGGAAACCACTCTACGCCATGTTGTAGTCCTCAAAGGACTACAATTTGTCCGGAAAGATCAAACTGGATTCAGTTTTAACCCAAATTAATTCTCCTGCGCTCAAGGACATACAGTATACTTTTAGGGCCTACCTAATTAACCCCTTGATGCGGAGGAGTTTTGCTTTTGGAAAATGTGTTTGGTATATGCATCTTTTAGTCCAACTCGTAGCGACTGGCAAGACTACACTACTAGGCTACTCGAGCATTTTAATATGGATTGGGGAAACAAACGGGGGGAACCAAAACAAAGCGACGCCGTTTCTTCTGCTTGTGGTTTCCGCCTTGACCGGATCAAACGGCCTGTTAACTCTGAGAAATCCTGGCGATGCGAGGTTAGGTGGTTACTGGTACTCAGTCTGGCACACTGGTGGAGGGAGAGAATCCATGTTCACCATTTTCAGTGTTTGTTTATTCATTGGTAAATGGTGAATTTATATAGCGCTTTTATCCAAGGCGCTTTACATAGATTGTGCATTACATTCACACACACACACACACACACACACACACACACACACACACACACACACACACACACACACACACACACACACACACACACACACACACACACACACACACACACACACACACACACACACACACACACACACACACACACACACACACGCCATTTATACACCGATGGCAGAGGAAACCATGCAAGGCACCAACCTAGGGGTACAGAGTCTTGCTCAAGGACTCTTCCACACTAACTCTGGGGGAGCCCGGGATCGAACTGGGAACCCTTCGTGAACCCTCTGTGTTCTTATGACGTTTTCTCTACCCCTGAGCCACTGATTCATTCATTCATCCGTCCGTCCGCCCGTCCATTCATTCATCCGTTCATTAGTTCCTTCGTTCGTTCATTCGTTCAGTCAGTCGTTCCTTCGTTCATTCATTCATTCATTCATTCGTTCATTCGTTCATTCATTCATTCATTCATGCATTCATTCATTCATTTATTTTCAGGTAGTATACAACCAGTGGAAGAAGTACTAAAATGTTTTATGTAATAGTATCACAAGGTCGCATGTCGCCCTGAGGCGTCTTTCGCCCTGAGGCGTCTTACTAGTAATATCAAGCCCACAATGAAATATGAGGAGTATAGTAATAATGTTTTCTCATGCCAATAAAGCTCCATTGAATTCAATTGAAATACTCTGTTACAGGTAGAAGTCTGCTATTCAGAATTAAAAAAAAAGTAAAAGTACTCGTAATGCAGAATTTCACGTTTTCAAAATGTATACAAATAGCAGATCCACAAGCTCACAATGAGGTTGCGATGCGAAACCAAACGAGATGCGCATCTTTGCCCAACGATGATTTCCACAGCCCTACTATCTAACCCCTACCTCCACTGTGGAAGGCACCTTTGCAACAATGACATTTTCCGGGGCGCCTGCTGGTGTAACTTGTAGCAGGTGAAATAACAGTCGAATTAAACACTGGGCCAACATATTGTGCTCCACGCCATTATAGGGTCAGAAACTATGACAGGTGCTCAGAAACAGCAGATCCGCCAGCTCACAACATAGCACATTTACACAGTGTCACACAGCTCACATCTGTGAAAGTTTGAAATGGGACTTTAAGGGGTTAAACTCTTCCTCAGTTTACTGAAGACCCCTGAACACCCTGCTCCCCCCCATTGTGTGTGTGTGTGTGTGTGTGTGTGTGTGTGTGTGTGTGTGTGTGTGTGTGTGTCCGACGTGCGCATGTGCGTGTGTTTGAACAGCCATCCTCTGTGGGCATTCCTATTGGCTGGACGCCTGTGGGGATGTCACAACAAAAACACAGCTGGGGGGACCGCCCAGTGTCTTAAACCTCTGTGGGACCATAACTCCAACCCTAGGCCCTCAAAACCCAACTTATTTTAAATGACCAGTAAGACTCCCTAAATTGGGAGATAAGCGACTGTCAGGTCACTTACACAAACTGTAGAAGGCAATCGTAGCCAATCAGGAGGGAATATGGGGAATGGGACAGATCCATGTTGATGACATGAGTGTACGTACCGCTTTGCGTGATTTTAGGCCAAAATCTGTAGGAGCAGTGTCCAAAAATGTGTTTTTCAAAACTTGGCCTGATGGTGGCGCTAGAAGAGGGCCATGTGAGAAATCAGGGGATGTGATTTGTCAGCCAGGGAGTGTGAGTGCAAAGTTTGGCATCGATAGGGTCAACGGTGCCAGAGATGAGAGTAGGGGCAAAAGTGTGGGGTGACGGAGAGACGGAGGGACTGACTGACTGACTGACTGACTGACTGATGGAGGGACAGCCGGTGGAGGTTTTCATATTAACTTGCGACCTGACAGTCACAATAACATCTATTTCTCATTTTCTACAATAATTGTTCTGCCCTGGCAATTGCGTCCTATAGGCTTAGACAGACAGCTAACAAAATGAAGGTCCAGACAAACAGTTTTCGTCAGAGTGTAGTTTACTGGGAAGTTCTCCATAAAATTGTAAAACTGCCAACTGGAAACATAAACAGAAAGAAAATGTGTCTTACCAAACAGCATAAGGGATAGCATTTTAATATTGCAACAATGAAATATAAATGTAGTTCCTTTTTTAACCATTAGTGTGTTTTAACCTTTGACAGCAGTCTAGATAAATATGAAATATATTTTTACAGTTAACCAGGTGATGCAATATTGATATAGTAAACCCAATGCTGTTCTAAAACAGCTTGTTTGTATGCATTCAGGAACAAGAAAAGATCTCCATCAATTATAATTGCAAGAATATAAGCATGTAGTATATTTAACCTCTTGAACCCCATTAAAGGTGTTGACCTCTGAACAACTGTCAATAAATGTCAATAAATCAATAGAGACCAAATCAAACTACAATTTCATTGTTGATTTTCGTTATAGTGGGCCTACAGCAAAGTAGCCTAATCAGCTGCCATTGTACTTTTCATCCATACATTACTCATAATACAGTATTATTACAACTTATTGTTACTTGTTTTTATAATTTTTCACCCTATACTTTAACATTACTAATATTACAGCACTACTCTCACTAAAACATCTGTAGAGTTTACATAGTTTGGAATATATTCATACAATTTTGCCTATCAATTGATGACACCTGTGAACAATTTTTCTATTCACTATATGCTTTCAATGAGGTCTTGTGGCTCATTCACTATTCAGAAGGCAACATTTCCATAGGCGGAGGTCTTTTTCAATCATCTTTTCCTAGATCACAGCAGGACAATTTGGTAAGAGAAATGTGATGTTTTACACTGCATTTGTGAATTTTCAGGGGTTAGCTGACATTTGGTGAGTCAAGAGTAGCCACAATCATTGTAGTTTTGTGTCCACAACTGTTCTGATTTGGGCATACATTTTAGGCGTTTTTTTCCCCCCCTGGACCCCCCTGGGGCTTAAGAGGTAGTAGACGTTTAACTTGGAGATGAGGCAAGGTGGAAATAAGTCAAACCCAAAATCAACAAATATAATACACTCAAAACAATACATTTTTTTCCCCTTTATGGCACTGTTGACACTCTGATACTCACAGATAAATCTACTCCAAGGCTTAGACGTGGAAAAGCAACTGGAATTGTACACACTGCTTGCATTCATGTGGCTCAGAAAGTGGAGGATAAACAGGAAGTGAAACGGAAGAGGAATGTGACCTCTAGTACAGTGAGGTATTAGTGACTGACTGCCATCTATTGACAGGGAATGGTACTGCAGATAGAACGTCAATGTAAACACTGCATTCAATAATGCTTGTCATAAAGAATACACCCTGAAAGATTATACAAGCACCAGCATAATTCAAAACATAAGAAAGTATACATTTGTCATTAACTTATTTTGGAGACAGAACAATAATCACAGGGTCCCTACAAATATAGCAATGCACACGCACACGCAAACACAAACGCACACGCACACGCACACGCACACGCACACAAACACACACACACACACACACACACACACACACCACACACACACACACACACACACACACACACACACACACACACGTTTCCAGTTATAGGCGTGAATCACTTCACACAGTATCTCTTCATCTAAACTGCTTTGTTTTCGTTCAACACTAGCTTTGGCACTGTAACTTGCTTTGCTTGTGAAGCTGTCTTGGTGGCGTGCCAAAAAAATCCCCCTGTTCTTCCGTCGGTATTCACTCTCGTTTTGGAGCTTCAAGTGCTGGCAGGTGTGTGTGCCAGTCACAGGCGTGTGACTGACTGACACCTGAGCTCAACTTTCAACCTCGTTTGGCTTAATTGTGTTTGAGCTCCAATTTTCAATTCAATTCAATTGAATTTTATTAACATTTAGGCCTAGAATTATTGAATGCTTTAACCAGTGAAAAATAGCAGATCTACAAGCCCAGCTTGTAGATCTGCTATTTTTGAAAAAGTTGTGAAAATGTATGCAAATCTTTGACTATATGTATTTTCAAAGCGAACGTTTGTAACTCAAATTTTGCTTCTGGAACTAAATATTTTGAGATGCGGGTCCGTGGCCAAATACATATAATTTTGGGGGTCCTTCACATGAAAAGGTTTGAGAACCACTTACATAGTAGTCTCTCAAGAACAGGCTAACTGAGCTCCAGTTCAAGTGAAAAGGACCTTTTCTTTGACGATGGCTGGCCAGATTGCTGACATAGAAACATAGGTTTTTCAAAAAAACCTTAGAAGGATTCAAAAGACACTTATAGAATCGGGTCAAAATTCGAATTTTCACGATGTTTCAAAAATAGCAGATCTACAAGCTCGCAGCGCGCTGTGAGCTTGTATATCTGATATTTTTCAATAGTTAAAGCATAAAATAATGATACACAATAATGTGCACCCGTTCTAAATGGGTTAAAGCGTCAAATCATAACAAGTCATTTCAAGACACTTTACATAGCTTTACAGAGCAGAGACCCTAACAAATACCTCATGGTGGTAAGCAAGGCCCCCAGCCTGAGCAAGCATCAGCATGTCATGTTTGTCCCTCCAGTCAATCTGAGGTTTGACCCAACAGAAGTTGCAATAGTAATGGTTCAAGGTTTTTTAGGATCCTTAGGGTCATCCAAAAAAAACATGTTAAAAGTTTCCCATTATATTCTTAGTGGATCATGGTGAATTCAGGGGGTTTAAGTTTGGATCCCTTCACTTAGTTACTATACAAGAAAATAAATACCCCTTCTTTAAGTAGGATGTGAGTGGGTGAGGGGTCTAACTTGCCTTTTTTTTTTTTTTGCAAAACATTCCTTGGGCTAAAAACGGACCCACAAAACTGTGAAGTGATAAGTCATCACTTTTCACAGTAAAACCAGCGATTTGTGGGTCAGTTTTTAGCCCAAAGAATGTTTTTCGTGCAAAAAAAAAAAAAAAAAAAGATAATAAAAAGAATTGCTTGCAATGGATTCAGAATCATGACATGGAGGTGAGCTTGGAGGTCTGCTATTTTTGGTACTTGATAGTGATACCACACTGAACTAACATTTGAATGCTGCCTTCAGGTATGGAAAGAGGGCACGTGCCTGCACGCACGCACGCACACATGCACGTGCGCACGCACGCACACACGCACGTGCGCATGCACGCACACACGCTCGCACACGCGCAGGCACACACACACCTCATCCG
>NC_137828.1:17590494-17600494 GCF_963921795.1 Nannobrachium achirus | reverse complement strand
TTCAGACATTTCCCATCAGCAACAGCTGACGGACGCAGACGGGAAGAACATGTCAACATCCCAACTTCACTTCATTCAAGGTTTCACAAACACGCACGCACATGCACACGCACGCACGCACGCACGCACACACGCACGCACGCACGCACGCACGCACGCACGCACGCACGCACGCACGCACGCACGCACGCACTTGTCAGCAGTAGTTGACGTGATCCAGCCTGTTTGCTGAAGTCTGTCTGTATCAGCTGTCTGTCCGTCCGTCCGTCTGACCTTGCCTATGGGTTAATAACACATATTTTCACGCTCAATAAAATCTGATTTTTAAAATGGCTTTCAAGTGTTTTTATTGATGTTCCTGCACACACACACACGCGCGCCTGGCAGTGGCGCTAAATGGGACAGATCCATGTTGATGACATTACTGTATTCATACTGTGTACCGATTAGCGTGATTTAGGGCAACATTTGTAGGAGCAGTGTCCAAAAATGTGTTTTGCAAGAATCGGCCTCACGGCAAAAGTGTGACGTGACGGACAGACTGACAGATTAACTGACAGACTGACAGCCGGTGGAGGTTTTGATAGTAACTGCGACCTGACAGTCGCAATTAATATTCACATCTAGATATTCTGTTCAATTGATTGATTTAATCAATTGAACATTGATCAATTTAAAATGTAGTGTCCTGACTCTGTGTCCCTCATCCATGCTGGTGCGATGGCTTTGGAGATGGTGATCGACTGGTTGGTTACTACTGCGGTCACAACTAAAGGCATGGGACGATATGAAAATTTCATATCACGATTATTGTGACAAAATAAATCACGGTTTACCATATTATTGCGATAATCAAAACCCATTATCCCGGGGCAGAACATTTGCCAAAGAAATAGCAGTTCTACAAGCTCACAACGCGTTGCGTTGTGAGCTTGTAGATCAGCTATTTTTTGTCAAAGACATTTGATAGAGAGCGAAAAAAAGACATATCAAGTACGTATATTATAATTACCTTTTACCAATTATAGAGGGTTTAAGACGTGGTAGCGGATATGCAGCTCGGCAAATAAAAGGTGAAATCCCAGAGCATGACGGAGGATGATATCACGATAAATTAAATCTCCACGAAACGATTATCATGAGTGTTTTTTTATCACGATAAACGATAACATCGCTTATGGTCCCATCCCTATACACAACTATCGTCATAAAAATCTGTAAATTGAAACTATAGGATGCCCAGGTAACAATGAATGAATTATATAACTATCAAAATTCTTACTTAACGCTGTGGTCAGTCAGTCAGACAGACAGACAGACAGACAGACAGACAGACAGACAGACAGACAGACAGACAGACAGACAGACAAGGATAATGTTGTTCCGTGGAATGTCACCGTTAGACAACACACAACACAGTGGCCTTGTCTTAGGACACACACATGCACGCACGCACGCACACGCACACGCACGCACGCACGCACACACACACACACACACACACACACACACACACACACACACACACACACACACACACACACACACACACACACACACACTGATAGGAATGTGACAAACAAAATGTGTGTTGTGACGTTTGGCTGACTGTTTTTGCACACTGTCACTGTTGACAAGTCTCTGGGAAGGAGAGATAGAACACAGAGTCAGAGGTCATGATTTATTGAGAGTCTCGATGTCTGGGAATACACATCGACCTGAATCCAACATATTCATTAATATAGAAGCTCACAGCTTGTAGATCTGCTATTTTTGAAAAATCATGAACATTTTTGTGCAAGTCTTTGAATATGTTTGACCCCATTCCATAAACGTCTTCAGTGGTTCTCATACCTTTTCATGTCATGACCCCCTAAAATTACATGTATTTGGCCGCCGACCCCCATCTCAAAATATGTTGTTCCAGGGACCACCCAAATTTGTTTTTCTCCAAAGATAGCAGGTGTCTACAAGCTTGTACTGTAGATCTGCTATTTTTCAATAGTTAAAGCATTACACAATTCTAGGCCTAAATGGGTTAATAGAAAAGATCATGTGAAAACAAAAAACAAACAAGACAACATGAATTAACACAACACTGATGTCATCAAGTCTATGAAGCTACTCTATCTATGATATGGATGTTTATGACATCTATGACAATGTTTAATATAAATCACAATGTTATACATTATGTTCTGCAGTGTCCCTGCTGCCTGATTATGGATCCCACTGGGAAAGATGGATGGAAACGGCATAGAGCGCTCATTTTCAGTTATTGTCCACGACTTTGCAAGCGGCGCGAAGGCCAGCGGACCTTGGTCCTGCTCTTCGCGCCCGAGCGCCGCAGGCGCGAGTGCCCGCCGGCCGCGCGAGTTACGAAGCCGTGGTGAATGCAATCGTTCTATTTATGCCCAGGCCGTAAGGCCTGGGCAAGCGCACAATAAACGCAATGATAATTGGGTTTGGTGCACCTCGCGCGGTTCAAGTGACTACAACAAAGCGCTCCCTACATCCGGTTCAGCCAATCACAAGCTTCAAAAATGAGTCCGGGGCGTGGTTATCCATCTTTCCCAGTGGGATCCATAATCACGCGTCCCTGCTTCATCTGTCTCTCTGCATGCTAAGGGGTCCCTGCTTCATCTGTCTCTCCACTAAGGGGTACCTGCTTCATCTGTCTCTCTGCATGCTAAGGGGTCCCTGCTTCATCTGTCTCTTTGCTAAGGGGTCCCTGCTTCATCTGTCTCTCTAAGGGGTCCCTGCTTCATCTGTCTCTTTGCATGCTAAGGGGTCCTTGCTTCATTTGTCTCTCTGCTAAGGTGTCCTTGGCATGAAAGCCGTACAACATGATCGCTATTTAATTATTTTAAAATATTTTTATCCGAGATGACAGTATATGAGGGATGGAAAGTAACTTTAACTGGTGCTTGCATGATAATATGTAGGAGCATCAATGTAAGAAATACCCGTTTCGTTTAATGGCTACAGAGATCTGCATGATTTTGGACAAAATCTGTAACAGGGCCAGACAACGGCCCCCCCCCCATCCCCCCCCACACACACACACACACACACACACACACACACAGGTTAAACATGTTGCCTCATGCTAGATGCAGAATAGATATGCCTCAAGCTAGTTGCAGAATAGATATAGATACACCATAAAAATGCTAATATACAGCATATGATTTGTGAAAGTGACAAACGGGCTTCACAGTTATGTTAGGTGTGTTCATATGCTAATGGTGATGCGATTTCAGATCAATTGCTCCAGCCACTGAGGAGAAACGCCTCAAGCTAGATGCAGAATAGATAATAGATACACCATAAAAATGCTAATATACAGCATACGATTTGTGAAAGTGACAAACGGGCTTCACAGTTATGTCAGGTGTGTTCATATGCTAATGGTGATGCGATTTCAGATCAATTGCTCCAGCCACTGAGGAGAAACGCTGTTTCAGACAGACAGACAGACAGACAGACAGACACTCACTCACTCACTCACTCAGTCAGACATTCGCAAAATTATAGTATAGATATAGTAAATATTTAGCAAAGAAATGAAAGGAGCTATACTAAACTTTTTCTTGAAAAACGGATGCTAAAAAAAAGAAAATAATGTTTCGAAAATATTTTATAAAAAAGATAAGCTTCATATATATGTTTCTATTCAAAAATGACCACAAAAGGCATAAAATAATGATAAAATAATCCTTTTGGCCGTTGTCAGGCTGACTTAAAAAATGTATTATTATGAATACAAATAACTAAACTATGTGATTTTCTAGCAAATACATGGACATTATATTTCAACACTTATGGACAAACCCACCTTGACATGAACACAGAGATTACACACATTTATCAATAGACCAAGAGTAGCTATAGAATCGATTATTTGCATTGCAAAACGATTCGATACCGATTATCTACATTGTAAACCAATACGATACGATACAAAGCCAAACGGTACGATATTTAGCTGTTTGCTTATCGATATAGATCGTTGCAAATTAAAATATATATATATTTTTTTATTGTGTTACTATATCGTTAGTTACACCCCTAGAAATGCGCATGCTGATCTAAGTCCACAACACGGGTCCACCCCAGCCCTCCCCCCACTGAGGATGTAAAATGACATGGCGGGTGCTGTGTGTGTTAAGAGCAAACCACTTACTAGACTCACTGTTTTATTGGTCATTTCACTTAGTACCTTCTGCTGGATATGATGAACATTGGAGAAGAAGTGTTGTACTTTAGAGTAGACAGCGCTAGGTCTAAAACGGGTACACTATATTGAGTATCATTATTTTATGCTTTAACTATTCTCCCCTACAAAGGCAAAGTGCAGTAACTACGTACAATAATTTCACAAAAAAATGGGTTTAAAAGTGTTACAACTGGTCAGTCAAATGAGATATAGGCATATAAGTGATAATACGAGCTAAATTGAAAAATATTGAAAAATACCAGATATACAAGCTCACAGCGCGGCACCGAGTGCCGCGCTGCGAGCTTGTAGATCTGCTATTTTTGAAAAATCGTGAAAATTTGAATTTTGACCTGATTCTATTAGTGTCTTTTGAATCCTTCTAAGATTTTTTGAAAAACCTATGTTTCTATGTCAGCAATCTGGCTAGCCATCGTCAAAGAAAAGGTCCTTTTCACTTAACTGGAGCTCAGTTAGTCTGTTCTTGAGCGACTACTATGTCAGAGGTTCTCAAACCTTTTCATTTGAAGGACCCCCAAAATTATATGTATTTGGCCACGGACCCCCATCTCAAAATATTTTGTTCCAGGGACCCCCCAGAAGCAAAATTTGAGTTACAAATGTTCGCTTTGAAAATACATATATTCAAAGATTTGCACACATTTTCACGACTTTTTCAAAAATAGCAGATCTACAAGCTTGTACATCTGCTATTTTTCACTGGTTAAAGCATTCAATAATAAAGGCCTATATATTTAAAGGCAGCTCGCAAAGATGCAATGCGTTGTGAGATTGTAGATCGGCTATTTTCAAATATCCTAGGTTTAGAATAGGACTAAATTGGAATAACGTTTTATAATATAATCATTTATATCTGCAAAGTAAAGTACATTTACTTAGTTACATTACACAACCGGTTAAGAGCATCTGTCGATATAGTCCAACCTACAAGATGATGTTAAAGGACAACTTTGTTTTTTTACAACAAGGGTTCATAATTTAGATTGTAATTAGAGAAAAGAGAATGTACTGCTTTCTAATGTTTTAGTGATTTTAGCGAGTTTGATTTCAGTGGTTGGGGGCACGCATACAAGTGGCTAAATATGTCTTTTTATACACAATATGCCCATTCCCATTCATCCCATTGTGTCTAGAAATACATATTTAACCACTTGCACGCATGCTCCCACCCACTGAAATCAAACTCGCTAAAATGGATAAAATGATAAAAAGCAGTAAATGAAAACATTTTAACACTCATCTTTTTTTTTTCTCTAATTGCAATCTAAAATATGAACCCTTGTTGTACAAAACAAAGTTGTCCTTCAACTTGCTCCTTCCTTTTTCATGCAATGTTACATTCATGCACAAGATAACTGTATGTCTCATGAAGGGAGAAAACACACAAGCGCTTTGCGATTTATTCTGAACTCCGGGGATGCATCTGTTTTTGAGCGTGTTAATCACACAAACGCATGCATGCACGCACTCACGCACGCACGCACGCACACACGCACGCACGCAATAAACCTCTGTCAGTCAGTCAGTGTAATCCCCATGTTTCTCATCAGTGGGCTGTTGACCATTAGAACAATGCAGTGAGGAAGCCTGTTTTTCACTTTTTACAAAATGTAAGCCGTAGCAATAGGGCTGTCACGATTATGACATTAAACGTGACAATTGATTGTCACTCAAATAATTTCGATTAACGATTTAATTGTGTTTCTGACTGTCATTGACAATTACATTTCTGTTTGGCTTGTATGGGCTTTGAAGTTGCACATGGCAGATATGACGCATAACCTAAATATACAAAGAAATGACTGACATATTTGACAACTTAAAACAGGACATTGATAATAATTGATAATTGAAATAGCCGATCTACAAGCTCACAACGCATCGCAATGTGACGCGTTGTGAGCTTGTAGATTTCCACTATATGACATTTTTTCAACATGGAAACGATTATGATGATTATGTCAAATAATTGCGATTAGACAATAATGTACTAATTGTGACAGGCCTCGCTGTAGTGTGGGTGTTGCTATACTTTTGAGGTCAAAACATGGATAAACAACACTCTGGTGAAGTCAGTTAGCCTCTAGATAGCAAGAAGTTAAACTTTACATTCTAGAAAAAATATATTGCATTCTTTTATTTTTTACATTTCTACTGGGAGGACCTCTGACTAACCACAAACAAACCCAATAAACCCATATATAGGCATGTCATTATGACTCTGATACAACCACAAACAAACCTGATACACTCATATATAGGCATGTCACTATGACTCTGATACAGCCATAAACAAACCAGATACACCCATATATAGGCATGTCACTATGACTGATATAACCATAAACAAATCAGATACACCCATATATAGGCCTGTCACTATGACTCTGATACAGCCATAAACAAACCAGATACACCCATAAATGGGCATGTCACTGTGACTCTGATATAACCACAAATAACAGATCAGCTCATCCAGAGCCACAGAACCGATCAGGGACGTGCTGGCCATTGGGAAAAACGGGACAACTCCCGAACGGCCGGTTCATTCCGGCAGGTCCAGGCCGGCCATTAGGAAAACATTTAAAATAAAATGTCGGCCTTCGTTCCATTTTGGGGGCTGGGCGGCCAACAAAGTAAATCGTCACTGTCGGGCAGAAACCTTGTATCTCCAAGTTTCAAATTTGTAGATTTGTTCGCAAAGCAAAGCCCTGCTTCATCATACAAGGCCGTCGCACAAAAGTAGTGAAAACAGCAGATCTAAAACACTGCTTGTAGATCTGCTGTTTTCACTAGTTTAAATCATTTTTAAAATGATAAATACAAAACACCCTCCCGACAACGACGTAATATAACTCATGTAATTGGCCCACTGGCTTGTCACTTGTCATGATCTGAAATGGCAAATCTTTGAGTAGCAGCTGCGCTATAGAGAGAGATCTCTCTCTATAGCGTGCAATGAGGGCCTCTCCAACACTTTTTCCCGGGCTGAATCAGGGGCCCAGCATGTCCACAGAACCAATCACTATGCCCATAAGGGGTGTCCAAAGTGCGCCACGGGGGCCAAACGCGGCCCGAGGACACATTTCATACGACCCACATCTTAATTCATTCCTAAATTGTATTATAAATGGCCCGTCAGCACATCAAACAAGGGTATAATTTGTCAGGATTCCTTGTTCCCTGTGTTCTCATTCTGAAGGGGTCAAAGAAATGCTATTTTTTTTTTACTTTTCACATCTGGTTACATTTGGTAATGTGAGATAACAGTTATTTGTGTTTGTTCATTTGCCCATATCTGTGTGGCTGGTTCTACAGACAGGGATCTCCATATATGGGCATAAAAGGGCTTGTACATGTATGATGTCGATGTCATAGACGTCATAGGACTTTCACATAACGAATAAGCATGTTTGGGCTCTCACAGCATATATCCATACAGTACAGTACATGGATCTCCATATATGGGTACCAGGGGTCTCCATATATGGATAACTGGTCCGCTATACATCACTCACCAGATGGCCAAGACATGGTGCTTGTCGCCCTTAGGTGTCTTACTAGTAACATCAACTTGTGTTCGCGCGTGCGTGCGTGCGTTCGTGTGCGTGCATGTGTGCGTGCGTGCGTGCGTGCGTGCGTGCGTGCGTGCGTGCGTGTGCCTTTAGGGTAGGCTGTAAGCAGGGTTTTAGAGGTCACAGTGCGACTCCACATGCGTGTCTGTCCACCACATACCTGTCTGTACTACTGTATACAGGGGAGGGAGGGAGAGAGAGAGAGAGAGAGAGAGAGAGAGAGAGAGAGAGAGAGAAAGAGAAAGAGAACAGGTATAATCCTGTTTCGTTGCATCATTGCTCACATTCCATTCATACCATACACACACACACACACACACACACACACACACACACACACACACACACACACACACACACACACACACACACACACACACACACACACACTAATGATATAGCACGACTCAAATCACCCTTCTTTCTAAGCAGCACAACTAACTACCCACTTACACTGCACACAGCTACACACCCTAACCCCAACACACACTAATGCTTTCACACTGCAACAGCGCACTGTCTACGACAAGCACTAAATATTTTACACTATTTAACTTCACAGTCACTGCATGGAACTACACACACCACTCAATGGGCCTGAAGAAATGTTTGTTTCAGTTTTAGCTGACTAAATATTATACAACTTTAGTGGACACAATTTACAGTTGATTTAGCCAACTAAAATGTATTTTGGCGGGCCCTTATGGCGTCGCAATCCCTGATTTATACCATATAGATCGGCTATTTTCGGAGCGTCACCCCCACACACAGCCAAGCATAAATTGACTCGTCTTTTAGTTCTACTGGATCTCTTCTCCACTAGCAGGGCTCATCGCCATTTTGGCTTGTGGTGGACATTTTGGAGACAATTATATTTTTGTCGCGGACATACAGAACGAGTAGACAAACACATAAAGAGCTAGTCCTAGCTAGTCCTTTCCCATGTGTGTTCAACTCAAATAAACTAAACTAATGTAAACCTAAAGAGTGCAGGCTGGGTGGACCGGATGGAGCAAAGTGGCAGGAGTGATTTGTGACACAAGGGAACCAGCCAAGACAACACTAGTGAGACCAGCCATGCTCTATAGCAGGGGTTCCCAAACTTTTTTGTCTCAGGGCAACCCATAAATATTCTTTTAATCCGAGGCACCCCTACATTATAATTTTCACTCCCAGCACCTTATATTTATAGCATATCGTCGTTGTCGGGTGGAAACCATGAGAGACCATGTATGTCCAGAACCGTTCGTCTATAAAATGTACTAATGCGAGGCGTTGTGTGCTTGTAGATCGGCTGTTTTCACTAGTTTTGTACGACGGTCTTGTATAATGAAAAAGGGCAAAAGACGTACAGGTTTGAAACTTGGAGATACAAGGTTTCTTTCTACCCGACAGTGACGATATTTTAGATAATAGCCATTTTGGTTAGAACTGACTGAAAATAACTTTTTACTTCAAGTTTAAAATTATACTAAATAATATTTTTGTGTCCAAATAAATTCCAAATATTATCAAATGATCTCGCGGCACCCCTGGACTGCTGTCACGGCACCCCAGGGTGCCCCGTCACCCACTTTGAAAACCCATGCTCTATAGCTACAGACTTTAGTGTCTACAGCAAAGGTTCCCAAACTTTTCAGGCCGTGGAAATACTCTAGTAAAGTACAAATACCTCAAAATTGTACTTAAGTACATTACTTAATAAATGTACTTAGTTACAGTTTACACCATTGGGAATGAATCTAGGGCAGGGGTAAGGATGGAGCTTGTTGATTTTTATTGATAATGAGCACCTTATCAATCCTGCTTATTGAGCCGGGCTTTTATCAGCCCACTGTTGAGCGTTTTCTAATATTTTGTGGAAAGACGTGAGACGAAAAATTCGGAACAGAACTGCTTTTTTTATTGCCCAGATGTTGTGACTGTGAAGATGACAATTGACGAAAGTAACACATATTATCATTAAATATCATTAAAACAATCATTTCATTAGTGTGCAATAAGTTTTAAATGGGTTCATATTATGAATAGTACTGTAATCATTTCCTGATGGCCTCATGTCTTGATTGTTTAAAGATGATGTCTTGGGCCGCTATGTGCTCGATAACAAGCTTGATAAGCCCAAAGCTTATTGGCACCGGGTACTCAATACATTTGTTATGGAGTTTGTAGTGGACCCTTGTTT
>NC_137828.1:17575494-17587994 GCF_963921795.1 Nannobrachium achirus | reverse complement strand
GCGTTGTGAGCATGTAGATCTGCTATTTTCACAATTTCTACCTCTAATATTTGACAATTTGGCCAATGTTTAATTTTAGAGGTATTAAAAAGTCCTTCAATTGTCACTTGAAATGTGCAGATACCCTCTATACACTTAAACTTTATGTTGTTTTGTTTACTGTTGAGTGAGGAAACAATGTTGCACATTAAGTTAATCATCTGGGGGTCCCGACCCACAGGTTGAGAACAACTGTACTACTACAGTACCAGATGCTAGACTACGCCACAGTGCTTAACAATCTGTTCAGCTCCAGATCCAAAAGAGACATTGGATGTCTCTCCAGGTTCTCCAAACGAAAAGTGAAAATAGCAGATCTAGGGGCGCCCGCTGGCCTACTGGTCCAGGCGCATACCACATAGGCATGCCTGACGGCGTTGCAGGTTCGATTCCCAATCCGGACGACCCTTGCAGCGTGTCACTCCCCATCTCTCCCCCCATTTCAGTCAGTCTACTGTCCTATCAATAAAAGGTATAAAAAATCTAAAAAAAAGCAGATCTATAACATAAAAAAATAATCATCATCATGATTATATGGCTTATATGGCTTTGGCATTTTGATAGATTATACAGTCACAGTAATAGCCTATATACCTATACGTTATACAGTGTCTATTATATATATATATATATATATATATATATGATATATATATATATATATATATATATTATTGTATGTATATGGCTTTGGCCTTTTGATAGATTATACAGTCACAGTAATAGCCTATATACCTATACAAGTTATACAGTGTCTCACTGTATTCCGTCCTAAAACTAATGAAGAGACCATACAGCCAGGCAATGCTTTGCACCATATGTAATTAATTCTAACAGTGACACACCTGCAGGTCAGCTGGAGTTTAGAGATTCCACTGCTGTTTTCCCCCACTAAAGTCCTCCAGATAAAATATCCACCTCTTTCCGCGGGAGTTTGCTGGAGACGACTGGAGATTATTTGGACCACACTTCCGGTTTAACAGCAGACATACAAGCACACGTCGCGTCGCAGATGCAGCCCGTTGTGAGCTTGTAAATCACACTCGGCTGCGGCGCCGGAAGCTCGGTACAGCGTCTGCGCAATGCACTATGGGGCGTTGGAAACTCGTGGATACACTAGCTAGAAGGGATACACTAGCCCTAGAATGGCTGTAATATCACTGTGCATACATATCGTGTATTCCAGATACACAGTAGTACAATCATCGTGGCAGCATTTAAAATTGTGGCGCTGCGTGTGTACTAACCCAATTATTCATTGCTGCGACTGGGAGTCTGAGTATTTTTTTTGTCCGAAAACGTGTGTTTAGTCAAACAACTCAACTTTTCCACAAGCTTCACACGGACAACCATTCTCTGCCCGTGACAAAATCATTAAATTGTCACTGTAGAGATGAACAGATCCCCTGTAGTGTATACAGTACACTTGTACTGTCTGTATGTTGGTTTGTTTGTTTATTGCTTAGTGAGAAAACAATGTTGCACATTAAGCAAATCATCTGGCGGACCCTCCCAAAATAATTTGGAAACCCCCCCAGTTTGGGGACCACTGATCTACACAGTGAATGTTGATTTATACAGTATTATATAGATAAACCAGGGGTCTTCAATGTTTTCAGGTCAAGGACCCCTTAGTTGAGAGAGAGATGAAACAGGGACCCCAACAACCTTTTTATAGATTCCATATAGTTTCATCGTTTGACAGCACAATCATGAGTGTATTTTGGATTCATGTTAATGTGTGTTTTCATATATTTAACCACTTGAGCCGTCATTACCTAATAAACTTGACCTTTTACTCCGTACTTAGTCTGCTCTTTTTTCACCTCTTTGACGAAAATAGCCAATCTACAAGCTCACAACGCCTCGCAGCGTGAGGCATTATCTGCTATTTTGGGCTAAAGTTCTCAGAATATGGACACTAGGGTTCAAGTTGTTAATATAAAAAGCATTGGAAGAGTTGGAGGACCCCCTCTGAGGTAGTAACTCTGAGGACCCCATAGGGGTTCCGGACCCCCTGTTGAAGACCCCTGCCATAAACAAAAACAAATTAAATGTCAAACCATCTACCGAGAGCAAATCATCTTTACCCAGAGCAGAAGTCCAATGTTCAAGCAGTCATGACAGTTTTAGTTTATTTTACATTATTTGTTTTACTAGTAAAAGAACAAACATGGAGGTTCAGCATCTGCCTGTGCCCTGAACCTAGTTCAAACACAGTAGCCTAGTTCCTAGTGAAACTAGTTCAAACACAGTAGCCTAGTTCCTAGTGAACCTAGTTCAAACACAGTAGCCTAGTTCCTGGAGGGTTGCCGCATCCAGCTCGTCATTGATAGCTTTTACTGTACTAGCCCTTACCCGTTCAAAGATATGAGCTCCAAAATGATGTGCAGTGTGTGGGTTATGGGATGTGCACTGTGCACACAGTATATGAGGGATGGAAAGTAACTTTAACTGGTGCTTGCATGCTAATATGTAGGAGCATCAATGTAAGAAATACCCGTTCTAACGGCTACAGAGATACTGTGTACCGATCTGCATGATTTTTGGACAACATCTGTAACAGGGCCAGAACCCCCCCCCCCCCCCCCCCCCCCCCCCCCCCCCGCCCGCCGCCCGCCCGCCCGCCTGCACACACACACACACTCCTCCCCCCCCGTGTGTGTGTGTGTGTGTGTGTGTGTGTGTGTGTGTGGGTTTGTGTGTGATTGTGCATGGCCTGAACAACAGCGCCCCTCCCTTAACATGTGTGGTCACAAAAGGTACTGTAGGCTAAATAGATATAGATACACCATAAAAATGCTATTATACAGCATACGATTTGTGAAAGTGACAAACGGGCTTCACAGTTATGTCAGGTGTGTTCATATGCTGATGGTGATGCGATTTCAGATCAATTGCTCCAGCCACCGAGGAGAAACGCTGTTTCATACAGACAGACAGACACTCACTCAGACAGACATTCGCAAAATTATAGTATAGATGGAGCCGTTTACAGTCTGACTCGTCAAACTCACTGTAAATACAGTAAACCTGTTGTCTGGGCTGTCCAGTGGTGATCGCTAATGTCTGTGTTTTGTTTACTATGCTCGTTGGCATGCACGTGAAGTGATCCCAATGCTGGCATTTTTCACGGCAACATAGTGCTCGCATGATGGATTTCTACCGATTGTCAGCATCACACCCAGCTTCCAAACTAGATCTGGATCGAGGTTGAAAAAGGTCAAGTGACCAAAAATCTGCGCAATTTCCGCCCGGCCCTTCAAAATAAGAGCCGAGGCCTATGGGAGGAAGTGGAGGCAGTCTGCAATCCCTTCGTCCCTTCAAAGTAACTGCAGTAAAAGTGTTAATATGGCATAAAAAATAGTTTTACCACTTGAACCCTATGCATCTGCTATTTGAAAATAGAAGATCTACAAGCTCACAATGTGTCGTGACGTATTGTGAGCTTGGCCGACGGACCATAACTAAAGCACGGATGATCAAGGTTGTAATTGTTTCTTTTCCTCGGTGAAAGACAAGACGATCGTCTGCCGTTCCAGGCAGCTTGTGTTTACATCTGCTCACATCAGTGCTTAATTTGTGGGGGAACATGTTCCCCCACCTCTTTGATTGGATCTGGGACCCTCCCTGTCAATCAAAATATAGTGCTGTTTATCAGTTTTCATCCTTACAAATAGAGAACTTTTTGCCAGCAGCATTTTTCTTTACTTCATATTTTCATGTTTTTATTGAATTTCTTGTAATCTTTCTGATTCTTCATAGGTAACAGTGACACACACTAGACAAGCTACATACACACATACATGGTGTCATAGAACAATGAAAATATATATTTTTAATATGCCAGTAATTCAGATTGATCATTCCAAATTGATAGATTGACTACCAGTGTTCTGATGGGCCACATGTGCCTAATGTTGCTGCTTAATGTTATACTGGGTGCGTACATTTAGATAAAAAAGATATATATATAAAAAAAGGAAAAACCCTAAAAAAAACCTGGAACTTGTTTATGCTCGCAGCCCGCAAGCTCAGCCCTGGATCCGGCACCTATTCATTGACAAATTAAGCACAGGGTCACATGGTGCGTCCCCGTTGCCGTCGAAAATAAGGTAAAATCATCAGAGAGTGTGACAGAGGCTATACTGAATTAATTCATTAATAACTGGCAATCAATGTGTTAAGAGTATAATGATTTAAAAGTTGAGACTCTGTTTCATTTCAATCGGACAAAAATCAAACAACAACCAAAATGTCAAAATTGTCAGAATCCTGGTGTGTGCGTGCGTGTGTGCGTGTTATTATAACTGTTAGGACAAGTATGTCAGCAACAGAGGGTTAACATGACCCTGACACAGAGAGAGAGAGAGAGAGAGAGAGAGAGAGAGAGAGAGAGGATAGCATTTCTAATGCTCGAGAACATCTAGAGAATTGCAGCAACAAACAAAGATAAAAATATTCAACTCCAACGTAAAATCAGTCCTGCTAGAACAAAGATACCCTGGCCAGACAAGATCAGCAATAACGACCTATGGATGAAGAAACGACTCCCAGCAGCAGACGAACATGGACGAAGAAGATGGAGATGGATTGGGCACACTCTACGCCAGGGGTGGGCAAGTATTTTTTCCATGGGGCCACATGAACAACAGAAAATATGGTGGAGGGCCGTGCCAAAAGGCAGTGCTCCCCGCAAGATGTGCTCCCCGCAAACTAAACATATGGCTTTACCTCCGACTTCAGTAAATAAATACTTAGCAGTCCAATTTTTGTTGAAAACCCAGCATTCGGCATCGACTTTTCATTTTTTAGCCACTTTAGCCATTTTTTGATGGGTAAGGTAAGGCAGGTCCAAACTATATGGAATCTATGAGGTTGGGGGTCCCTGCTTCATCTCTCTCTCAACTAAGGGGTCCTTGGCCTGAAAACGTTGAAGACCCCAGTCTACGCAAACCAGTGTCAAATACCACCAGACAGGCTCTGACTTGGAAACGCTCAAGGAAAGAGAAAGAGAGGGCGCCCCAAAAACACCTGGCGGCGGGACCTCAGGCAGACAAGAGACTGGGACATTGCGGACAAGATACAGACAAGATACAGACAAATACAGACAATATACGGACAAGATGTGCCGGTTTTCATAGTTAACTGCGACCTACAGTCGCAATTAAGTGGTTCTGTAATGATAATCGAAATCTACAATGCAACAGAAGCTTTCAAATCATTGTAGTGGAGCAAAACGTATGCCATGTGTGAAATAATTGAAACACTATAGCCTACTTTAAATCAATGACACATGTTCTTACACCTCACAAGAAATACTGTTCTTTCAACTTCTGCACTTCATTTGCATGATTAGGCTAATTTCGAGAGAAAAGCTATCACTCTCTCACACACGAGCACGGCCACGCACGCACGGACGGAGGCTCACGCGCGCAGCTATTAATTAAGTGTGTGCACATGTATGCACTCTCTCATAGCCTACATGTGAATTGAGCCTACGTTTACAACAATTGATCAGTCAATCTGTCATCGATTGCGCACGCACACACGCGCACACACGCACGCACGCACGTACGCACGCACGCACGCGCGCGCACACACACACACACACACACACACACACACACACACACACACACAGTTCATAGCAGCAGGAGTTGCGAGGAGTTACATGGGTCTAAATTGACCAATACAGTCTGTATAACTCTGACAGTGTACAAATGGAACCAAATGGTTCCATTCGTACACTGTCAGAGAGTTATAGGCTAAGGGGAGGAAGACCTTTGAAATGTGAAAGTGTTTGAGAAACACTGCTATAGGCGTGACTCTCTATAGGTGTGACAGACTGACACAAATCATCCAGCCTACCTCTCTTGTCGTCGGCCAGGCAGTAGCCGAGGCTCAGCCACAACACACACAGCAACACCTTCATCATCATCATCATCTTCTTCATCTCCGTCCAGTGGTCTTCTACGGGTCAGTGGAATAATCCTCATTCGTCCATTATTTGCCTACTTACTTAACTGCTGCTGTCATCGATAAATGAGACGTTGAGTTAACTCTCTCACTCACACACACTCTCCGTCCGTCCGTCCGTCCGTCCGTCTCTCTCTCTCTCTCTCTCTCTCTCTCTCTCTTCCGTCTAAAAAAGTGTGTGTGCGCAACTCAACTCAGGACAGAGCGAGAGAGAAGCGGCACTGACGTCAAGGAGAGAGGAGGGAGAAACAGTATGGCTATACTGTGTCTGTCTCTCTCTCTCTCTCTCTCTCTCTCTCTCTCTCTCTCTCTCTCTCTCTCTCTCTCAATTTCAATTCAATTCAAAGGGCTCTATTGGCATGAGAAAACATACGTTTACATTGCCAAAGCAGAAGTGTACACAATTACAATACAATACAATCGGAACAAAGAAAACATACGTTTACCTTGTCAAAGCAGAAGTGTACACAATTACAATACAATAGGCCTACAATCGGAACAAAATATGACCCCAATATGGGTCGGTGAAAAGAGTGTAACCGTTTTCATGCATCAAGGTTACGTGTTGTAGGCAAAGCAGGGATTTTTTTTAAGGTGGTTGGATTCCATTTGATATCCTTCTCTCTCACTCTCTCTCTCTCTCTCTCTCTCTCTCTCTCTCTCTCTCTCTCTCTCACACACACACACACGACACACACACACACACACACACACGCGCACACGCACACGCACTCAAGCAAGCACACACGCATGCATGCACATTTACAACATGCACAGAGTGTACTTTCACAGTGTGGTGTTAAACACACAGTAAAAGGTTAAACAGGGAGAACAGACAGAGAGATAAACAGACAGAATTATTCAATTAATAGCCTAAATAAATGTAGGCTACTATGCAATAATCACGACCAACCCGTGGGTCGAGACCCAGTGCTTGGGAAACAGTGCTGTAAAGTAAAGTTATTAATTCAATATTAGATGCTATAGGCCTACTGTAGGTCTACTCACTCGCACACACACACACACACACACACACACACACGCACACACGCGCACACACACACACACACACACACACACACACACACACACACACACACACACACACACGGTCGAAACTCAAAAGTTCTTACTGGTAGTAGTGTTAGCTATTAAACATTCTCAACATGATTTCCTAAACGTTGGATTCTCATGTTATTTATTTATTTTTAATAGAATTTAAGAATGTTGTGTGTAATTGTGATGACTTTATTTGGGTATTATGTTTATTATTATTAGTGCGGTTGCCTACTTATTATTTCATCTAGAGTTTTAGTCTTCTGAACATTTAAGTCATCTGAAATGCTTTACTTTTAGTCTTGTAGTTAGTTGGTTTAATATCATAAGATTTCAGTTTACTAGATCTACAGACAGTTGATGTAGACTTGGTGGCTTGGGTCTGCTTTATACTTAGCTGTGTGTCAAAAATAGCAGATCTACTGTACAAGCTCACAAGTGCACATTCTGCACAATACAGCAAAAGGTCACTTTTTTTTTTTTTACTTAATTTAGGGTAAACAAATTTTTTACATCATTTTGATTATCACATTTTTTTTTTTCTAAATGTTTTTTATCCCACGGTTTTTGTAACCCATTTTTCTCACCCGGTGACTACCTAACCTGTAGTCCTGGTTTCCGCTCTCCCCCTGCCGCGCCAGGGGACATTGGGGAGCACCTGGCTGGCTAGGGGGAGATAGTATAGAAACCAGGACTACTGCATGTTTTTGTGTGAGGGCCTATGCCCAAGAAGACAGGGGGAGCACATGCAAACTCACCACAGAAAGGCCCTATCGCCAACCCCACCTAGGGTGTGGGTGCTGATGACGCGGGTGGAGGAACATTGATTATCACATTTGAGTCCATATTAAACATTCGTGGTGTCCTTCTGTTGGGTTACACTTTCAGTCCATTTCTCCCATTTCTCAAGGAACAGTTCTTCTTGTATCCTGAGTTTGTGTGTAAATCTCTCCATCACATTTCCTCCACAATGCACAACCACTGCTCACAAGTTGGAGGGTCACTTTTATACCACAATCTTGTTTGTTTTTTTGCTGGCTGCCAGCAGCACTGTGTGTTTTTCTTGCGTCAAATTTCCTAGATACAGCACCACGCTTGTCTTTGGTATTTCGTATTTCAATATCTCCTTTATTACTGACCGTACATTCAAATGTGACTTTTCTTATAATTCTGCAACAGTTCTTTTTGTGAACCAGGCCATCCCAGCACCCTAGGCCAGATCGCCAACAGGTTTGTTATCAACGCTGTCAGGCCGCATTCACACACATGCGTGAAATCTTCTCCGTATCGTCTCCGTACCAAGAGACACGACTCCCCCTCCCCACTCATTCACAGACTACACGGACACGATAGCTGTCGCAACTGTGTGTAGCGCGCCATAGAGCTGGTATATGTGGACTTTACGTCTCCTGTACAATTCACCCTTTGTCAGCCTTCTGGTTGGTCCCTGACTGACCAACCAGCAGTCTCTTTCTGCCTTGTTCTGCCCTGGTTCCACCCAAGCCTTGCGTAGCCAGGCTGTTACTCATCTGCGAAGAGAAAAGCCTGGTTACGACGTGAGGCTTATACGGCATAGAACGGTGCTACTTCCGCTGGGAGAATTTCACCGGATGTTATTGTTTTTTCACAGTGTGGTGTATTCTCCGCTGCGGTGAAAAAAAAAACTGTTCTACCTCTCCTGACCCTTCGGTTGCGCTCATAATAAACAATATCCAAACAAAAACATGGATTCTGACAAAGTTACACCTATTAAGAGTGAGTTAAGAGTTACAATCTATTTAGCTCCGCGTCGGTGGCATATCAACCTGTCGGGCTTTTTTTTACAACAAGAGTTCATATTTTAGATTGTAATTAGAGAAAATAAAAGATGAGTGTTAAAATGTTTTCATTTATTGCTCTCTATTGTTTTAGCGATTTTAGTATTTTAATTTCAGTGGGTGGGGGCATGCGTACAAGTAGCTAAATATGTATTTTTAGACACAATAAGCCCTCAATTTCTATATTATTATTTACACCAGCCCCCATAAGTCACATCTGCCCTTGCAATAGTGTTGTGCATCTTGCAGGGAATGGGCTTATTGTGTCTAAAAATACATATTTAGCCACTTGCATGCATGCAAATCAAAATAGTTAAAATCACTAAAACGATAGAAAGAAGTAAATGAAAACATTTTACAACTCATCTTTTCTTTTCTCTAATGACTATATTTATTTAAAATATGAACCCATGTTGTAAAAAAAAAAGTTTTCCTTTAACAGACACACTATTCATGCACGTAGCACATGCAAAAAAGCAGACCATTTGTAACCAGGTGTGGTTATTTCAATAAAACCATTGTGGAAAATGTGAATAAGGCATTTACTTTCATGGCTATATGTTATTCATTATCTGGGTTAGGCAGGCAGTGGACCTAAAGCAGAAAAACATTAAAAACGATATAATGCAATTGTTTTTTTTTATATCGATATCGAGGTATTCAACAACGTTATAGAATATCGAAGGTTTTCCCAATATCGCCCAGCCTTAATTCACAATGTTTGCTATATTTTGATCCGGAATTTTCAGAATGTTAAGAACACGCAGGCAGGCAAGCACACGCGCACCATATTGTGTCTGCTCTCTAATATTCATAAAGAGGTCAGTATGTTCTGGGTCTTTTCATTCATAATTCATAATAAAACAGTCACCTGCAGGTTGCAAACAATGCAATTGATAAACCACTAAAGGCCTTAATGGAAAAGCACCTTCAAAATCAACTCACTGTTCTACAATGCAACCTGACAGCTAAATAACTCCACACATTTGGAACAAACTCCTAGAACTAGATGTTCAGTTTGTATGCTGCACATTATACTCATATTTGAACTGGGGAACACCCAAAATAATCATATCCAGGCGTGGAATTTGGTCATTTTAGGGGCAAGGCCACTTGAGCTTTGGTGTTGTCCATTTTTTTAGGTCACAAAGGCCAAATGCCAGTGCAGGAACATCATCAAATAAAACCAAATTTTAGTCTATTGAAATAATTAATTGAATTTAAAGGGATATTTCACTTTCAAAAAACCTTTTTGTAATTTCATCGTCTAATCAGGCTTTTGGGAACACCCAGGACAATTTCTTCATTCAGTATTTAGATACTTGATATTCATTTCCCCCCATTTCCCCCTTCCAGGACCATCCTATACAAACCCATTATAACTTCAAACTCCATTTTAACCATGATAGATTCAATTAAAACACATGTGCTTTTTTTCTGGTGACTCCTGACACCCTCCGAATACGTGAGCAGGCTGTGTTTTTTCGATAACATTTTTCATTGATTTCTATTAATTTTTGGGGAAAATGAAAATTATTAAATACAATAAAAGATACATAGTGAAATAATAAAGTGAACAATAATAATGGGTAAATAATGTAAGATAAATAACTGAGGTTGGGAAGGTTGGAAAAGTAACTTAGACATGCTGAGGTTAAACGGGAATCAAAATAACAGACAAAATAACAAATCTAGGCAAATACATGTACTACAAACTTACAGAAGGGAACCAAAGCAAACAAACAAAGGCAAACTAAGGCAAAACAAAGGCTACATGGGTTCGAAGGAGAGAGGAATTGAGCCTCTGCTGCTACACAAGCCGTCTGTCCTCCACTGTTAGTGGGAGAAATATGTGGAAAAGGGTGTTCACTTCCGGCAGAAAGCGTGAAAATTTGCACCTAGGGGTATTTTTGTGCGCTGAATTCAAACATTTACGGATCCAAGCACTTTTCTCAAATTCACCTTTCTCTAATGTACTTACCATACAGGGAAAAAAGACCCCCCAAAAATCTTCTTTAAGTAGCATGTGAGGGGTCTATCTAGGGTTTTCATGATTCTGAACCCATTCCAAGCATTTGTTTTGCACAAAAGACATTCCTTGGGCTAGAAATGGACCCCACAAAACTATGGTTTAATGATGAGATATCACTTTTCACAGTTTTGTAGGGTCCATTCTTTGCCCAAGGAATGTTTTTCGTGCAAAACAAATGCTTGCAATGGATTCAGAATCATGAAAACCCCCTAGATAGACCCCTCACATGACCCTAACCCTAACCCTAGCCTATTTTTGTTACATATTTCTCCCACTATGTTGTCAGGTCAGAATGGCACTTTCGTAGAACAACCTCAGACGCACGGCCAATCCTGGCCAGGGCGTTGACAGGAGCGTCGAATCAGGAGGCAATGGGCAGGTCTGAGGGCCGGACCAGGCAATCTGGGGTACTCAGACAATCAGCCACCTCAATCACACCGGCACCACACCCAACTCTCCACACTACATTCACTCAGCACCACATCCTCCATTCACCACCTTTATAATGGATAGAAAGAGTACATTATAATACGAGCCTCAATTAATACATACATGTTCCAACCCACCATAAACAAACAACATTTGCAATAACTAATAACTAATAATAAATAATTATACCAGCTTCAGCCTATTCCTTTTGATCATCTGTAACAATGATTATATGAATGTATGACTTGAAAATATGTGATGATCAAATAAACTAAACTAAACTAAACTAAACTAAACAAAATAATAATAATACGGCTGGCCGTAACAGAGGGTCACAAGGCCAAACTGCAGGGGCAACGACGAACATGGCCTTTGTGGCCTCCCTGAAATTCCTGCCCTGATCATATCTGATAAGGGACCCACTAAAATAATCATATTTTAACTGGGGACCCTGACAAGCACTTCGAACTGCAGGAGTTGAGGCAACATGTAGTTTGACTCGGTCATATTGTGAATATAGACGATCTACAAGCTCACAACGCCTCTTTCTTGGGTCAACAGATACAAACAGCTGTATTAGCTGAGGATAACAAAGTGTATTACCCCTCATTTAACAGTTTCTTGAAGGATGCTTTGGAAAGAAACCACACACGCACGCATGCACGCACGCATGCACGCACGCACGCACGCGCAGTGGTTTAATAAGGGATTAAAGATTAATCCGCTTTGACCTCATTTTGCAACTTCTTTGTTTTGGTTTCTTTGTTTTTGTATTACATCCTGAACCAGGTTCACAGACCTGAAGGCTTTTAACACATGCACACTAATGGATCTGTGTGTGTGTGTGTGTGTGTGTGTGTGTGTGTGTGTGTGTGTGTGTGTGTTGTAGCTCGTCCAAGGTAACAAGTTATAACAACCTTATCTCTCTCTCTCTCTCTTCTTCCCATCAGGATAGTTAAGCAACAACACACTAGCTCACACACACACACACACACACACACACACACACACACACACACACACACACACACACACACACACACACACACACACACAGCTTCATGTCCTTGAGCAAGACACTAAAGCCTTCCCATCTCATCTCATCCCCTGGGGGGCGCTATTCAGTAGCTGCCCTCCAGCATGAAGTG
>NC_137828.1:17495494-17572994 GCF_963921795.1 Nannobrachium achirus | reverse complement strand
GTTCAAATTTCAAGACATTTTGAAAAAGGCAGATCTACAAGTTCACAACGTGTCACATTGCGACATGTTGTGAGCTTATAATACCTCTCCGATGTGTTATTTTGTCCCACTTCTGAATGACAGCTGAATTTTCCTCCAGGGATCAATAGAGTTTTATCTCATCTCATCTCATGTCACCTTATTGTTTCTTATCTTGACCTGGTTGAGGGGTTGCCGGTGGTTGCTGGTTCCTCCGACCAACCTGACAGAGATGCACAGAGAGTGTTTGGTGTGCTTGCGCTTTTTGTGTTTTTTAAGCGTCTCTCGTGTTGACTTGTTATCAATTGTTGCCAAGCATTAAAATCTTCAATGTCTTGAATTGCCAGAATTGCCAGAATCTTACCTTTTAATGTGGACGATGTACACGGGTCATGCACAGATAATGCACGGATGATGCACCACATTCACAGCTTTCAAACAAAAAAAATCGCTTGGAAAAATCGTTCAGGCATTCAAAAGATATAGGCTATAGTGTTTTCTTCAAATGCAAACATGGCTGCCATGGGAGCTGCTATGGGCTGTTCTCGGGGTCAAACATAGGGAGAGTAGGAAGAGCTTTTTTTTCTTTTTACAAAAACTGCCAACTCGGGAAACTTGGGTTTGGCACAGCTATACACAAACTTGGGAAACTCGGTTTGGCACCATTAAATAAGGAAACACTCGAGCTTGTAGAGTGGCTTGTAGGGTAAATACGCAGTGCAGCGTATATGACAGGCAGCGTAGGGGCCGGGCTGCGTGTGAGTGGACTGGACACAGACGGGCAGACCCTGACCAGATGTTTACGCTCTCATATAACATTGAAAGACAACACAACATTGAAATATGTGATCCCTGACCAATACAACAAGTACAACCAGCCCATAGACCTGCCCACTAACTCTCTGAGTGGACTGCTTCTCTTGGTCTGGTGTTGCGTAATAAACCTAGAGTTACTTTGGTCTGAGTCAAGACCAGGACAATGACAGTTGGAGTCTCGTCGGAGGGGTGGGTCTAACGAGACAAGCAAATCAGCAGAAACAGAAAATAAACAGCGGAGGGAAGGGGAGTTCAGCCAGAGCTCTTAATTGCTCCCTTTGAACTTCAAAGTGGTTGTGCACTGATTGGGCCATAAAAGTGTCAATCAATGAAAGCATCAAAGGCAACGACCTGTTTGATGCCTGTCATAGATGGGAGGGCTGAAATCAGGCTTGTGATTGGGAATTGCAAATTTCAAATCCCCTCCCCTTTGAAATTAGATAGAATAGGGACAATGTCAGACTCAAGCTCCAGCGCAGAGTCTGAATTCAGGCTGGGTCCATTATAATTGTCCTCAATAACTACAATGTAAAATTAATAACATCTTAAATACTTAATTTCTTTTAGAAATAGCTAATCTTTCACTCAATAGGGGAAATGTCCGTCGCAAGTTGATGATGTCATAAAACCATGTGTGGTCTATCCCTATGTAATTTATGGCATGCATGTGCAAAAAAATAAAAGACACACACATTTGAATTATATATGTAAGTTGCATGCAACGTAAGTTCAGTAGTGGAGACCACCCTTCGCTCACCTTAGCCACTCACGTTCCCTATCTTATCATACTCACCTGGCCCTTATCTCTCAGCCAATCCGCATGTTAACGTCACAGTATAAATACACCCCCGTTTCGCTTCACTCACCTGTTTGTTTCTGCTACGTGGAAGCCAAACACAGAAGGTTTTGTTCTTCAAACCAAAGGTAAAGTCGCTTTAATAGCTTTAATCGTCCTTATCCGTTCGTCTTTATTTCAACGCACTGTTGTAGTCTCTTTTGTTAAAGTTAATCCAACAGTGCCAGTAAGTATAGAAGGTAGTATTCTTAGTTTTCTTTGTGTTCGCCGCCGTCCTTTATGGACGAGCACGCACTCGTCGTGCACGCATCAGACGACGAGAACCTCTTCTCGTCAGAAGCGTCGCCCACTACTATCCCGGAGTCCAGCCGTTCCGGCTCGTTTCATCGCGGTCCGGACCGGGACCGCACTTATTCACCAAGTAGCGAGAATCAGCGGCCAGAACAACAACAAGGCTACAGTATGGATCCCGGTCTTCCTTCCTCCTCGCGTCGCTCCCGCGATACTACCGCGACCGGTGGTGATTTAGACGGGCAGCCCGTTCCGCTCCTGTCCATTTCAGAATGGACCAAAGCAGGCCTGCAGCGGGTGCTTACGGCGAGTCCAGCATCGATACACAGATCTGATAGCCGACCTGTTCGCCGCATATCTGTCCAGTCTCCGTGGAGAAAGATCAGCATCCACTTCAGTGGTCCCGCCCTCTCAGACCTCACGCTCAGACTCCTCCTATCGTCCATCCATTTCCGGTTCACAGTCTAACACGGCAGGTGTACGTTCGGCCCAATCCCCCCCCCCCTCACTCTCACGCTGGCCGACGTGCATCTCGCCCGTCCCCTTCCCTTCCCGCACGAAGGCAGGCACGTGATAGTGCCACGCCTTCTTCCACACACTCCCACCCACACAAAGTGTGTCCTCCACCAGACGCCGTGCGTCTCCTTCGCAGACGCCAGATCAGCGCAGCCACGTCGTCACTCCCCACACGGACGGACAACGTGCGTCCTCCGTCAGACGCCAGGCGTCCCCTTCGCAGACTCCAGATCAGTGCAGCCGTGCCGTCATTCCTCACACGGACGGACGCGGCGCGTCCTCTGCCAGACGACAGTCATCGGTCCAGTGAAGCGTTAAGCGCCACGTATCTCCCATTCCTCCTCCGATTCAGCGCACCTTGCTTCCTCCCAACATTCCCTCTTCGAGTTGTCAACATTCTCAGGATCAAAGCCACGTAACTGCGCAGGACCAAAGCAGTCCTGCCACACAGGATCAGCGTCGCGTAACCACACAGGTTCAGCCCCGTCTAACCGCACATGATCAGCCCCAGGCAAATATACAGGACCAAAGACACCCAACTTCTCAGGTCCAGTTCCATGCAGCTTCACAGGACCAACACCGCAATTCTTCTCAGCACCAGCACCAGCACCGCCAACCTCCTCCCCCGGATCAACACCGTCCACCTCCTCAAGACCTCCGTCAGTCGCAACCTCCTCCCACGGATAAACACCGTCCACCTCCTCAGGATCTCCGCCAGTTGATCTCGGAGAGGTGCCGTCCTGCGGACGATCCACCTCAGTCTCCTCCCTCTCCCCGACGCACTCGTGGAGCAATTCGGCCTCCGGCCCGACAGCCTCCTCTTCCCCCCCAACGACGCCCCATGCGTCGTAAAGCGAGGGCAGTTCCCACGTTTATTCCTGTGCCCTCCACACAGAGTCGGGGCGCTTCTCCTCCACCTTCCCCCGAGAATTCCACACAGGTCGTGGCCCAGCCCTCTCACGTAGCGACCCAGCTTGCAGAGGCCACCCCAAACCCTTCTTCACAGTCCACTACTACTACTACTAGAGTTCTCAAATTCAGCCCGAGCCCGAGCCCGACCCGACCCGACGTTATCGGGCCGAGCCGGGCCCAAAAATTATAATAATTAATCACTCAAGCAACAGAGAACAGGCGCATATCGCTGTCTGACTGTCTTCAGCGCAGCACTGCAGCCTGGCTAAGTTCCTAACCAATGGACCAAGGATAATAGGTGACGCATACGGAAGTATAGTCTATCAGTCTCATAGAGCAGTCTGGTTGTTGTGATGACGTCACAATCGAAACCTTTGGATATACGGAAATTCACAGCACACCAGCGAGTCACCGTTAGCTCTGTGTTGAGCGGCTACGATGAAAGTTTCGAGCAGAGCTGCATGTTAAATTAAAAGGCAGCAGACAATTTCACAAGTTTGTAATAAGTATAAATCCAAGAAAACTAGTTTAAAAGCGGAACCAACCTGGATATTATTGACAAGGACTTAAGAGGATTGTATTACAACAACATCAACATGATCAACCTAAAAGCACCATCCGTTGACATCCTTACCTTATAGAGACGATCATCTCGTCTGGTAAGATATTATTAATTCCATTATGCTTTCTGGTTAATCAAGTGTCCTTTGCTGCTGCTGTGTGTATTTATATTAAAGGGTTTACAGCCGCAGCGCGCCGCTTGTTGCCTGAGTTGTGTATGTTTAAGCATGGTGGTCAGGTGGTGTCGACCGTGTCGCGCACTAAACAACAGATCTGCAAGCCCAGAATGCAAGCTAGATGAACACGTTTTGGGTTTATAGATCTGTTGAGCCAGCTGCCTGTGTTTGATGCGTGACCGTTGAAAGGACGAAACATAAATCACGCAGGCAGCGACGGCAGGGGGAGAGAGGATGAGAGCTGTATGATTGAGATTGACTGTTGACAACAACAGGGATTTAACGTTAGCACATTTTGTGCAGAACCTTGCATGTTTCATGAACAATTTAACACGTGAAGTTGCCATTTCGCCAACTATCATATGTGCATTCTCTCACTGTTGTAATTTGAGACACTGGTGCTGCCAGCTGCCTACTGGCGAGTGGCGACGTTTCTTTTTTTCTCTCTCTCTCTCTCGGGCTTTCGGGTTTTCGGGCCGAAAATGATGATAATTGTTAGGGTCGGGCCGGGCTTCAGGCTCTAACTACTACTACCACTACTACTACCACTAATACTACTAATACTCAATTGCCTAACCCAGCACAGCTGTTTGCAATGCTGTCCTCCCTGTTTTCCCAGGGCACGCAGGCGCCACCTAACCCTGCAGCTGCCTTTGGTCCCCCTCCCCACCCCTTCCCCGCAATGCCTAATCCATTCAATACATTTAACCCACCAACCTCCTCCCACACCCTAGCCACAGCAAACCCAGCCGTTCCTCCCCAATCGGAGGCAACTCGGCCCTCCCCAGTGTCCGCCGTCCTTCGACAACAGATCCTTACTGGTACGTACATAGACCTGGCCGAACTATTGCAGCCCTCTATCTCCGACCCTCTCCATAACAGGGAAATCACAACACCATTTGGTTTCCTTGCCCAGCTCCGCCAGTCCCTACCATCTCGTTCCCGTGATCTCACTCCCACCGAGTTTGCCTACGCATTTTCCCTGTTTAGGGACGTTATTTGCTCCACTTACCCCGGTCGCCGGGCCGAACTGGACCAATACCTGTCCATTGTTCTAGAGCTGGCCATTCGTTTCGGCGGTACGGGCTTCTACTATAGAGGCCTATCTGGGCCCGCCCCTTTCCCCCCCCCCCCCTGAGCGGCAGCCATGATGGAGTTACTGCTGCAGAAGTGTGTGTCTATGTCTATGGAGATGGGACTTTTAATGAAATTAGTCATTACCAGTCCCATCTCCATGATATTATATCTAATTCCTTCGCCAGTTCCATCCGCATGATTTGTAGATCTAATTCTATGAGTCCCATCCCCATGATTTGTAGGTCTAATACCATCGCCAGTCCCATCCTTATGATTCATAGATCTAATTCTGTCTGTTCCATCTCAATTATGTTTAGGTCTAATTCCATCGCCAGTTCCATCCAAATGATTTGTAAATCTAATTCTATGAGTCCCATCTCCATGATTTGTAGGTCTAATTCCATCGCCAGTCCCATCCTTATGATTTGTAGATCTAATTCTATCTGTTCCATCTCAATTATGTTTAGGTCTAATTCCATCACCAGTTCTATCCGCATGATTTGTTGATCTAATTTTATCAGATCCATCCCAATGATTTGTAGATCTAATTTCACCACCAGTTCTATCCTTATGATTTGTAGATCTAATTCCATCAGTCCCATCTCAATTATGTGTAGGTCTAATTCCATCGCCAGTTCCATCCACATGATTTGTTGATCTAATTCTATATAGTTCCATCCTCATGATTTGTAGATCTAATTCCATCGCCAGTCCCATCCTTATGATTTGTTGATCTAATTCTATCAGTCCCATCTCAATTATGTTTAGGTCTAATTCCATCGCCAGTTCCATCCCCATGATGTGTAGGTCTAATTCGATACATTCCCAACTCCATGTTCTTTAGATCTAATTCGATAGTCACATCCCCATGATTTGTAGATCTAATTCCATCACCAGTCCCATCCCCATAATGTGTAGGTCCAATTCCATCGGCAGTTTCGCCAGTTCCATCTGTATGATTTGTAGATCTAATTCTATGAGTCCCATCCCCATGATTTGTGGGTCTAATACCATCGCCAGTCTCATCCTTAAGATTTGTAGATCTAATTCTATCAGTCCCATCTCAATTATGTTTAGGTCTAATTCCATCGCCAGTTCTATCCGCATGATTTGTAGATCTAATTCTATATAGTTCCATCGTCATGATTTGTAGATCTAATTCCATCACCAGTCCCATCCCCATGATTTGTAGGTCTAATTCGATACAGTCCCATCCACATAATTCATCTGCTTACAATAAATGTGACAAATCTCTGTGAGTATGTATGTATGTATGTATGTATGTATGTAATCCACTTATCTCGAGAAACGTTCGTCCCACCGGCTTCAGATTCGGCACATGAATTAGATCTACAAATCATGTGGATGGAACTAGCAATAGAATTAGACATACAAATGATAGGGATGGGACTGGTGATGGAATTAGATCTACAAATCACAAGGATGGGACTGGCGATGGAATTAGACCAACAAATCATGGGGATGGGATTCATAGAATTAGATCTACAAATCATGCAGATGGAACTGGTGATGGAATTAGACCTACACATGATGGGGATGGGACAGATAGAATTAGATCTACAAATCATGCAGATGGAACTGGTGATGGAATTAGACCTACACATTATGGGGATGGAACTGGTGATGGAATTAGATCTACAAATCATGGGGATGTGACTGTATGGAATTAGATCTACAAATCATGCGGATGGAACTTGCTATGGAGTTAGACCTACACATAATTGAGATGGGACTAATAGAATTAGATCTACAAATCATAAGGATAGAGCTGGCGGTGGAATTAGATCTACAAATCATTGGGAAGGATCTGATATAATTAGATCTACAAATCATGCGGATGAAACTGGCGAAACTGGCGATGAAATTGTACCTACACATTATGGGGATGGAACTGGTGATGGAATTAGATCTACAAATCATGGGAATTAGATCTAAAGAATATGGAGATGGGACTGAATCGAATTAGACTTACAAATCATGGGGATGGAACTGGCTATAGAATTTGACCTTCACATAAATGAGATGGGACTGATAGAATTAGATCTACAAATCATAAGGATGGGACTGGCGATGGAATTAGACCTACAAATCATGGAGATGGGACTCATAGAATTAGATTTACAAATCATTTGGATGGAACTGGCGATGGAATTAGACCTAAACATAATTGAGATGGAACAGACAGAATTAGATCTACGAATCATGGGGATGGGACTCATAGAATTAGATCTACAAATAATGCGGATGGAACTGGCGAAGGAATTAGATCTAAATATCATGGAGATGGGACTGGTAATGACTAATTTCATTAAAAGTCCCATCTCCATAGACATAGACATAGACACACACTGCTGCAGCAGTAACTCCATCATGGCTGCCGCTCAGGGGGAGGGGGGAAAGGGGCGGGCCCAGATAGGCCTCTATTATCACGTATTATTCGCTACCCAAGCCTCCGCCAGGTTGCAGCAGCGGCCCTTCGTCAAATTCCTCATCAACGGATTTTCCCATTTCCATCTCTCACATTTGCCATAACCTCCAGTCCGCCATCAATGACCCCTCCTGGCCAAGGAGGTAGAGGAGGGTTCATGATGGGGCTCTTCGACAAGCCACCTTTTCTAGTTTTCAGGATTAGCCCCATCGGAGTGGCAACAAGAAAATATTCTGGGAAGAAGCGCCTCATCTTGGACCTCTCCTCTCCTCACAACTCCGACATTCCAAGCATTAACAGTTTAATCCCCAGCCATGATTTCTCCATGAAATACTCAACCGTTACTCACGCAATAAATTTGATTCACCTCGCCGGTCGCGGAGCCATGTTGTCTAAGGCAGACATCACAAACGCCTTTAAGGTTTTGCCATTACGTCCCGATTAACGTTTAACGTTATTTAACGTTTGGCTGTAAAAGTAGCCCACAATTGTTTGATTCCCTATCGGAAGCACTCTGTTGGATCTTAACTAATAACCACCACATACCTCACCTCGTGCACCTCCTCGACGACTTCTTGGTCGTCGAGTCCCCTGCCACCCCCCTAGGGCACGGCCTCTCCACACTCAGGAAAGTGTTTGCCGACATTGGAGTTCCCCTCTCTGAGGCTAAAACCATAGGCCCTTCCACCTCCCTAGAGTTCCTCGGAATCACGCTAGACACAGTCGCCTTCAAGGCTATTGGAAAAGCTACACCGAATCACTCTACTCCTCCAAAACTACCTCCTGGCCCCCCACTGCACTAAACGACAACTCCTAGCATTACTCGGTCACCTCAACTTCGCACTTCGCATTATTCCCCAAGGCCGTCCCTTCATCTCTCACCTCCTCACCACTGCTTCCTCCGTTCCCAACCTGGACGATAACGTCACAATAGATCACTCCTGTCACACGGACCTCCGCTCAAACTGGAACGGGATCACACTGTTCTACGACACACTTATCTACAACCCAGAAGACATCCAGTTATTCACAGGCGCAGCCCCCTCTATCTGGTTTGGTGGTTACTATCAGGGGCGGTGGTTTGCTTCATCCTGGTCTCTTGCCGTCACCCCCCCTTCCGCTCACCCATCATCCGCTCTCCACGAGATCTTCCCGATAGTCATCGCCGCGCTTCTTTGGGGTCACGAGTGGTCCCAGAAAAGCATACTAATCCATTCTGACAACCAAGCCACAGTAGATATAATAAACAAAGGCCGTTCAAACTCACCCGACATCATGCCCTTCCTTCGCCGCCTCATTTGGACCTCCGTTACGCATAATTTCATTATACGTGCAGCACACATACCTGGTCACAATAATCTCATCTCCGATTCTCTCTCTCGTCTATCATTTCAGAAGTTTCGACTGCTCGCTCCAGACGCGCAGAGATGCCCACGAGTCTCGTGATCACGAGTCGAGTCGAGTGCCGAGTCTTTGGGGGGCGAGTCGAAGTCGAGTGTCGAGTCTTTGGGGGACGAGTCAAGTCGAGTCTCAAGTCTTTAAGTGGCGAGTCCGAGTCGAGTTACGAGTCTTTATATACATATATATCTTTTTTTATTATTTTTTATAATGATCTAGCCTCCAGCTAAAAAAGTTACATGGCGCATCATGATCACCCGGTACTCACAGATACAGCTACAGCAAAAGCCATGGCAGGCTAAATTAGGAAAGACACATGAATGTATGTACTCACAGTCACGCTACGGAGGCAGTTAAAAGTTCCACGATTAATAATAATGGATCCATTTCCCCCAGGAAACATCTGCCTCCATCTGCCTCCATCCTCGGTGAAAGTTCCTTGGAAGCAACGCAGTTATGTCCAATAGTAGCAGGCAGGGTCCCCGTCCCGAATCCCGATCATCATCCGATCCGACGACTTTCTTTGTTAATAAAATAATCCCAAAGCCAGCCACACTTGCTTCAGTTGCTTAAGTTGACACTTTTTTGAATGCAGTACGAAAGGACCTCAATGACAATGTAAACAAGCCATTGTGCTTTCTTGTGTTTAAATCCTTTTAGTAGACCTTTGTAGGCATTGCGAAGCAATCACAATTTCTCTATTTGAAGCAGCCGCCAGCTGGACAGTATGCAACATAACACTTTATGGCAGTTACGTAAAACGTATCGATACGGGTTACCATCTATATACTCTATGGTTACCATAGCGACGTGTAGGCCTACTCTTAGTGGGAATAGGCTACATTTTACGTCACTGACGTTTGTTACCGGGGTATATTAATTACATTATGTACTGGCAACTGAATATTGTTTCATTCATGATCACTCTTTTACTGTATTAATGTAAACAGACAGTATGTCAGGATTGATTACTTAGTCAGCATAATGTTCAATAGCAATTTAGTGACAACAACCTAGGCCTATATGAACTACAGTAATAGCCTATAGGTTTATTGTTCAGCCTATAAGCCTAACAAAATCAACTAGATGGCTTATATTGTTTAGCCTATAAGGCTCCCAAAAAAACAGAGTTGCAAGCTATTAATCCACCGTGTCATGGCGCGTCTAGATATAGAGCTTCTCTTTTGAAAAGACGCACTATATACGCGCCAGCGCAACAGATACAAAAACAATGTAATAATCCTCTAGCAGTGTAACAGTAGGGCTTACAGGGCATGGTGGCGTAACCTCACGTTAATGCTTTAAACAATAAGTACGAGGGGTTAATGAGCTCAGCTATTAGACTATAGCTGCCTGCAGCTGGTGGAACATTACGAGACGAGAGGAGGATGCGCTCGGAGAGAAACCCGACATTAGATAAGCAGGTTCTCACAGATAATCCTATCATTTTATCAAATTATTAAACAAATGCCAAGTTAGCTTAAGTAAAATAGCTGATGATTAGCTAAACATGTGTGTTTTATTTCGCCGTTTTAATATTTAAATCTTACGATGAAAGGTCCATGCAGACGGCTGTGTCTGCCACGCTTTGCGAGACAGACTGCGTTTTTCCCAACGGGCCGCTCTGCGCGGTCCAAGTGAACACAGCGAAGCGCTCCTGGCCCCCACCGTTGCGCTTAAGTACGTTGGGAAAAACAACCCGTCGCCCCTGTGTCCTTGCGCAGCGCTCAGCCGTACAGCGGCGCTCAGCCGCGCACCAGAGAAGAAAGAAAGAAGAAAGGAGAAGGAAAGGACAATATTTGTCGGGCTTGTCATGCATTATAGTGCTTAAAATATTTTAAGACTCGTGAACTTCACAAGTCTTATGATCACGAGTCGAGTGGAGTCTCGAGTCTTTGAGGGGCGAGTCCGAGTCGAGTGACGAGTCGCCAAAAGTGTCACTCGATTCGACTCGAGTGACGAGTCTTTAACTCGAGTCCCCATCTCTGCAGACGCGGACCTTCATCCAACGCCAATCCCTCAGTTTTCCAGGACCATGTTTCTCTGAACCCCCAGTTTCATAATCTCCTCGTCCAGTCTCACCACCACATAATCAACAGTTTTTCACTTTCAAGCTACATGACAGCATGGAATGCCTACAAGAGGTTCCACACCTATTCCGGCATCCTCTTCCCCTCTGCTGACATCGCCGTCATCGCTGCCTTCCTCACCTACGGTCATTCTCACCTCCACCTCCGCTCCTCCACGCTGCACACCTACCTCGCCGGCATCAACTTCTTCTTCAAACTAATTGATGGATCTTCAATCCCGGACACCTCTCACCCCCACATCTCCATGCTGTTTCGAGGTATACAGCGCAGCGAAGTCCAGGTTCCTCCCAGACGTCACCAACTAACTTCCGACCTACTACTGCTCTGCCTTCAAACACTCCGAGCCGGCTACATCACTCCACTGATCGCCTCCACCCTGGAGAGCATGTTCCTGTTGGCTTTTTTCGGATTCCTGCGATGCTCAGAATTTACATCTTCATCCCCCCAATACGACCCGTCCGTTCACCCACGCCTGTCTGACATCACATTCCACTCCCCCGAATCACTTACCTTCACTCTGAAACGCAGTAAAGTCGACCAGCTGGGACGTTCTTCCAGCATCCACCTCTTCAAGATCGACTCACCTCTCAGTCCATATGAACCCATTCTCCACTACATTTCCACGAGGCGCGCTCTCAATGCCACTCCTCAAGACCCACTCTTCATCACCGAAACTGGTTCCATTGCCACGAGTTCCTGGTTCCACCGACACCTACGCCAGGTCCTTTCCCTCACCGGCCTTCCACCTCAGCTATATTCCGGCCACTCCTTCCGTATCGGCGCGGCCTCCACCGCATCACGACAAGGCCTCTCTGACCACCTCATACGTATCCTCGGCCGGTGATCCTCTCAGGCATACCACAACTGCATAAGAACGAACATCCGTGATGTACACAGCGCCCACCTTCAACTAGGCCGTCCGTAACTGCTGCTTCTCTTCACGCCTCTCCCAGCCTGTCCACCGAGGTTTTCTTCCTCCTCCATCCAGCCCGGAGGGAGTTTTTTCCTCGCTGACTGAAGGTCAAGGACGGGAGGACAGCTGCCCGGCACTTCCTGTTCGGCCATTCTCATCCATCGATCCAGGATTTTGGGGGCAGCGTTTGGAGCCGAAGCGACCGGCCGCTCCCGAGCTGAGCAAACCGTGGTCGTCAGCTCCCAAGACTGCTCCCCCACCCTGAGTCTCGCCCTGCCTCGGGCTCCTCATCCACGCACACACACACACACACACACACACACACACACACACACACACACACACACACACACACACACACACACACACACACACACACACACACACACGCACACACACTCACTTCTCACTTTATATAATAATAAAGTCTGTTTAACTTGAGCAAAAGGTGTGGTTTCTTGATAGTGAATGATTTGATGTTCATATTAACCATAGGAAGTATTAAGTTTGTTTTTATTTTCACATGCATATAAATTCCATATGACAGATCACACATAGTTTTATGACATCATCAACTTGCGACAGGCATTTCCCCTATTGAGTGAAAGATTAGCTATTTCTAGAAGAAATAAAATAATTCAGGTGTTTTTAATTTGACATTGTAGTTATAGAGGACAATTATAATGTATTAAGGCATAATTGTCGTATTAGCCAGGGATCCCTTTGACATGGGAGTGGATGGGGGTCAATGCGTCTGTCTGGACGCACCCTCACCGGGAGTTTGTGAGAGGCGTCATGTTACCACAGAAGTTACGAGCGCAGCTTCAAAGCCCGGCCCGGCTGAGAGGCCTGCCCTGTCGGAAACATTGCGAAAACATGTTATGGCCATTTATATTCACTGTCCCATTGACTTCACTATAGGCCTACAGGAAAAAACACACCAAAATAAATATGCTTTAAGTAGCATGTGAGGGGTTAAACTAGGGGTTCTTGATGATTCTGAATCCACTGCAAGCATTTGTTTTGCATGAAAAACATTCCTTGGGCTAGAAAACGGACCAACAAAACGGTGCAAAGTGATGACTCTTCTTTTTTCACAGTTTTGAGAGGCCGAAATTTGACCCCTCACATGCTATTTAAAGCATATTTATTTTTGTGTGTTTTTTCCTGTATAGTGAAGTCAATGGGAAACTTTTTTTTCTCAATGTTTCCGGCAGAGCAGGCCTCTTATTCTGTGTACTTTATTGACAAAATTAACTCTTTGAGTGCCAGCGCCCTCTAGGGGCCAAAGAATGCCAGCGCATCTCTCATAGGCGAGCGCTTTAGCTTCCAGGACTTCACCTTCCAGGACCTGACGTGCTCACGTTCATGCACGGCATGGAAATGTCCCGGATGAAGATGCTAACAGAATGGCTATTCCCATTTTGTCATCTAAAAGATCATTTTTGTGCGATTTCACCGTAAATAAACCTCGCACCGCTTCCCTAAAACACAAAAAAGAGATATAAGCCTTTAAAGATGCGGTCTTTCATTGGATTAGGCGGAGATTGGCGATTGCGTTCGCAAATTACGGCCGGCCGGGAGGTTGCTAGCTTTCGGCTAGTAGCTAGAAAAATCAGGCCAGGCTTCAGAAGGCCTCTTATCATTTTATTCATTTAATTAAATAAAGCCGAACTACTTCGGGATCGGCACACTCGTGTACTCATCGGAAGCGGCGCCGAACATCGGGTGAACATTGGGGAGCTCAAAAATGTATTTTAAACCATTTTTAATGGAATATATCGTCGGACAGAGTAGAACGGCTAGCTGGCTAGCGCCTAGCGAGCCAGGACCACCCACGACTCTACAAGCAGCTCGGGGTAAGTGAATTAATAAAAAAAAGATTGTATTGGATTGAAATAAAGCCGAACTAGTTCGGGATCGGCACCAGATGAGTTAATAGAAAAAAACAAAAAATAAAAAGTATGTCATGACATCACAGGTCCTCTAAAATTTTGGGCCCGTGGCTCCCCGGCTAATAGGAATATAGCGCTGTCACTGCCCCCTGGACCAACAAATCAATGTTAGGATCTGAACATCCAGTAAATATAAGGCGTCATGTTTGTTTGTCTTCAGTCTGGGCTTCAGTTCACCATGAAGGCAGCATGGCTTCTCCTCCTGCTCTGTGTGGCAGCAGAGGCGGATGACCTCCGCTCTGAGTTCAATGCAACTGCAGGTCAGATTTTGATTATAGCCTAATTACAAATCACCCGTGGCTGTTAAGTCTGACATCATTTTTTAGGCAGAGGAGAACTTTTGGGGCCAAAAGGCCCAAGCGCCCGTGAATCTTTTTACTATTTTTACTATTTACAAATTTTTCTTCTCTTTGTTGTTGAAAGGAAAGTGGTAGAATTATACTTTAGTCGTTATTTTTGTCTCGGATCTGTTGAAATAGCGAGGGACAGATATTGACAATAAATCTGCTTGGAGGTCTGACTACAAAATGATGTCACGGCTTAAACGCCCTTATATTTCCGCCATTTGAAAATACCGATCTACAAGCTCACAATGCGCCGCAACGTGAAAAATAGATATTAATTTGCAATGATCTACTATATCGATATGCGAAAGCAAAATATTGTATCGTTTTACAATGCAAATTATCGATTGTATGGAAATTAAGTATTTTGACTTGTATTTAGCTATTTTAAGAGGGAAAATAAAAAAGAGGGGTCTAATTACTTTTCTTTACTAATTCCATTCCATTTAGCTACTCTTGGTCTATCGATAAATGTGTGTAGTCTCTGTGTTCATGTCAAGGTGCGGGTTTATCTAGTCTCTGTGTTCATGTCAAGGTGCGGGTTTATCTATATGTGTTGAAATATAATGTCCATATTTGCTAGAGCTAGAGAATCACAGTGTTTAGATTTTCCCTTAAAACCTGCACTATTGACACGTTTCATGGCCAGTTTACTATCAGAACCGTCACAGCTTGTCCGTCCGGATGGGTAACATCATCTTCTTCTTTCGTGTATCATCGTCCTTGATGATTGGTTGACGTTGACATTTCATTTCACAAGATTTCTTGTTACTTAGGGTCGGCCATGGGGCTGGTATGATTGCTTCTCCTTCTTACAGACTGTGAAGTGGAGAAAGACAACCTGACTGACAGTTACAATCAGCTTCAGACCAGATTTGATCAGCTTCAGTCCAAATATCAACAGCTGGACTCCACATGCAACCACTTCATTGAAGACCGGAAGAAGAGCCTGTACATGTGTGGTCAGTGAGACACATGCGCGCAGGAGATAGGAGGGGACGGGGGGGGATTAACACCTCCACTTTTTTTGGGTGGAGGGGATATCCCCCCCAGTCAAAAAGTCTGGATTAAAACTCTTTTCCCCCCAATAATAATAATTATTATTATTATGTTTATTGTGTCTAAAAACTTAAAATTACTGCTGGAATAAAACCAATGAGCGATACAATTTAAATAATTGAGGGTACCTATATTATATACTCACCCCTTATAAAGCTAAAATGGTTTCTCCTGCTTTCACGTTGTTTTGAGACCTATAGTAGCTTTGCGGTTTGTGTGTCCGCTTGCATCATGTTATGGTTGTGAAACTTAGGTGTGCTATAAAGGATAATTATGATCATCTGAAGTAAATGGAAAAGTCTTTTCATTGGTCCTGCAAACATAATATCAACTCTCAGGTTCTGTTCGCCCCACCCTCCCCCGGTCCTGACTGTAAAGCAGCTTCTTCAGCACACAACAGCATGCATTGAACAGAGACAGGGAGAAAAAAAAAAAAAAAGACTGCAAACATAAGATCAACTTTCAGGTTCTGTTCGCTCCACCCTCCCCCGGCTTCTTCCACACACAACACGCATTGAACAGAGACAGGGAGAGAGAGAAAAAAACACGTAATGTAACATAGAGCAGCATGTTTCATTACTGTAAACTGAGAGGAGAGCTTGACTGTTTACACTCAAGGAAGCAGCTGATGTCTGTGGGTAAGCATGCAACAGAAAATCTTCTCCCCTCTTCCTTCTTCCTTCTTTATCCAACACCATTAAGCAATAAGCATGGATAACGTTTTAAGCACAAACGCAAGTGTTTCGAACGAAACACCTGTTAGCTAAGTTCTGGAAGGAAGCACTCCCAAACTAGTGACATGATCAGTTGATCACAATCACATCACGTTATGAATGTATGTAGGTTCCCAAATTGTGAAAAGTGAAAAATGGTTTGGTTTGTTGCAACAATGACTAGTTATCTAAAGTATGGTAATAGTGTCAAGTAGTGTGAGGATTAATGTTAGAGTGTTTGTGTTTGAGCGCCTCAGTGCGGCCGCTGCAGAGTTCATGTGCAACCTCTTCCAGAGAGATAGATGGAGATACTAGAAACTAAACTGCTGGATGTCCCTAGTAATAACAATAATTGTATAATATCCCATCATCTATCTAGTAGTCATATGATTATGTCATACAAAATTAACAATCTAGGCATCACAATATCTTTGTTTCAGTCAGTCACAGTATTATTGTTTTGTGAACTCCCAAAATGTTCACAGGATCTTGCTGTAGATTAAACGCACTGACTGACTTTGCTGTTAAAACAATGTATGTGCATACACACAGTACACACAAGAATGTCATGTTATGCCATTCTCATATAGCCTTATATGATCTAGCCTGTTATACAGTAGATGTATTCTCAGATCATTATAGCCAACCCTTGTTTTCCATAGCTTACTAACTAGCCAAAGTTCTGATTGCATGCAGACTCATTTTTGCATGTAGGCTAATCATTTTCATACTTCACCCAATCTGAATAGTCCTATACTGCTTATTTTTCCTCCTATTCTATTTCCTATGTATAGCCTATATGCTTCACTCCTCATGTGCATTTGCTTGAGCACTGCTGCTATTGATTAGTGATTGTATATTCTGCACAACACCTGCACATATTTAAGCTGCTACTAAAAATACAATGTAGTGTTTTATTGTTATACTGTTTTATATTGGCTTGCATGGGAGGCTGGGCTCAAGTCAGAGTTCTGGTGTCTCATTCACTTGCTGGTGATGATGGTGGTCTGCACTTTTTATTATACTGCATTAATAATACAGTAGCTGTATCTGAGTGTGCATGTAATGGATGATTATGTGTAGTGATCATGGTTAGATCAAGCTAGAATTCCTGGACTTTGTTTCAAGAGCTAGCATTGTCAAATTGTTACACCAGACACCACATTTTTGTTTATAGCCTGCTTAGGCTACAATAGTAAAACTAAAAGAGTGAGAAAAAATGGTAAATGGTGTTACAATTTGACAAATAAGGTGAACATGATTGCTGAGGCGATCACGGCTACCGTATCATTGTGAGACATGTCATTCAAACAGTAACAAAGTGTTCCCGGTTGGCCGGTTCTCCGCTTGCATGGGGGGGCCCATACAGATTTCTGGCCTAGAGGCCCAGAATTGCTAGTGATGCCCCTGCCCCCAGTGTTCAGGTCCAAGAAAAAGCCGCAAATATGATCGATTATACTGTACACACTGAGTAGTTCTCATTTCAAGGCGTATTACTGCCCTCTAGAGTCACAGTCCCACCAGTGCAGTGCAGTCGGCAGCTCAGCTCAGCTGTTCTGAATGAGTTTAATTAATGCGACGCGATAGTGACAAGCAGGCAGGCAGTGGCCTGCCTGCCTTGAAATCTGCGTAAAACAACTGTGTAATTCAGCTCAAGTGGAGGGGATATGTCCCCCCCTCCTCGGGGCAAAAGTGGGGGGGATATCACCAAAAGTGGGGGGGATACCCCAAAATATTTCGCGCGCGCTATGCGCGCGCACATACCTCCCAGATATGTCCCCTTCACTTTTAAAATGCCTCCTGCGCCCCTGGTGAGACATCATTGTTTGTATTCTTTGTTACATCATGTTAATCATTTATCATTAAAGGGGCCCCACCATGCTTTTCAAAATATATCTTTTATATAAATATTGGTCCATGATACGGTTTTATACAGGTTTTAGCCTAAACAACCACTCGGATATTTAAATTTCATGTTCTGCCTGTCTCTAATTCCAAGCCATTTCAGAGGCAATACCAAAATGCCCTTTGTTGCGCTGTCTTTGGGCTAAAATTGGAATGATACAGAGAAGATTAGCATGGTACCGCGATGAGAACCATGTAGAGTCAATCAATTCAAGCCAAAATTGGAACGCTACAGAGAAGATTATCATGGTACCACGATGAGAACCATGTAGAGTCGATCCATTCATGCCAATTTTAGTACCACTTTACCTCATGGTTCCACCTCATATATATAGTCTCAATATACCAGTAAGACTCCCTAATCTGGAGATAAGCGACCGTCAGGTCGCAGCGTGATTTTAGGGCAAAATGTGTAGGAGCAGTGTACAAAAATGTTTGAAAAAATCAGCCTAATGGTGGCGCTATATGGGACAGATCCATGTTGATGACATGAGTGTAGACATACTGTGTACTGATTTGTGTGATTTTAGGGCAAAATCTGTAGGAGCAGTGTCCAAAAATGTGTTTGAAAAAATCGGCCAGATGTTGGCGCTATATGGGACAGATCCATGTTGAAGACATGAGTGTAGACATACTGTGTACCGATTTGTGTGATTTTTGGGCAAAACCTGTTGGAGCAAATGTGTTTGAAAAAATGGGACTGATGGTGGCGCTATATGGGACAGATTCATGTTGACGGCACTCTTGGCGCCGCCGAGGCGGACGCGTGGGTACCGGCCCCGGCTCTCCCGGTCGCTCCTAGCCCGAGTTAAGGCATTTTCTGTGCGCTGCAGTGGCGGGGGTCCTCCACTAGGGGTGCGGCCACTTTTGCATCCATTCTGGAGCACCAGGAGTCGGTGGTCCCCGGGAATTCCCCGTGAACAGCCCCGTTAGGGTGGTCATTTGGTCATTTTTGCACTTTTTGGTGGTGGCGGAAGGGGTCCCTGGGGGTCCCTGGAGCTCCAAGGGGTCCCTGGAGGTTTTGGAGGTTGTGGATTGGCAGGCAAGGAGTGTGTGTTGGCATGGATTGGGGCAACGGTGGCAGAGATATGAGTTGGGGAAAAGTGTGACGTGACGGACAGACTGACAGACTGACAGACTGACTGACTGACTGACTGACAGACTGACTGACAGACTGACTGACAGACTGACTGACAGCCGGTGGAGGTTTTGGTAGTAACTGCGACCTGACGGTCGCAAATATAGCCTCCCAAAAAGTACCGATAGGAAATGAGCCCCTTTGTGACACAAGGGTCTGTGACATAAACAAGGGCCTGATTTCAAAAGAGTACCGTTCAGACACGCCCATTCCGAAAATCACTGAAATGAAAGGCAAGGCTTAGAGTTAATGAATGGGTTTTGGGGGCTGGAAGAGACACTGGGAAAGACCAAAAAACAAGACAAAATAAATACAAATGTGAAATTCATGGTGGTGCCCCTTTAATCTGAGCAAATGGAGAGAAGAGAACGGTGGCGTGACTGACTTATTTGTTTTTGTTTTCAGAGTCTGATGGTTTTACATACGACGGTGGCGTGTGTTACTACTGGTCCTCTAATGTGGGTAAATCCTGGGAGGAAAGCAGGCGAGTCTGTACAGACAGACAAGCTGACCTGTACGTCATGGACAGCCAGGAGAAACAGGTGTGTGTGTGTGTGTGTGTGTGTGTGTGTGTGTGTGTGTGTGTGTGTGTGTGTGGGTGTGGGTGCGGCCCGACTCGGAGACTGTAAGGGTATCTGAGGGCATGTGTGTGTGTGTGTGTGTGTGTGTGTGTGTGTGTGTGTGTGTGTGTGTGTGTGTGTGTGTGTGTGGGTGTGGGTGAGGAACAGTGACCTATGGTGGACACACTCACCTGTTAACACCTACAGGTGCTCGGCGGACCCTGTTGAATCTGTTTCATCATCAGCAACAACAACACTAGACTGGACTCAAACTCCAGGGGAAACTAGCATGTCTTCCCTATGCAGATCACTCTGTTTCCCATTCATTTCTCAGGAACACTGCTCTCAATGAGGACATTATCACCTTTACAGTAAAAGCCAGGTTACAGGTCCTTCCCACCAAACTCAAACTTTCCCTCTGGTTCCTCTCCACCCATGCACCTCATTGTTTGCATCACACGGTTGAAACCTGTAATATTTACAGTACGGAACTAATATCACAAATAATTTTGATATTGATTTGATGTCTCCTGTGATCTCCTGTGTAGCTAATGGTCGATCATGTCATTTCTTAGGTTGTTCAACTGGTCAGGTCCTGGTCGTGGAGCGCCATGTTACTTCGTCTTCTTCCAAACAGTCAGAGAACTCTTCAGCGCATTGAGAGCACATCGCGCCATGATGAATCCACAGAGGATTTCATACCAGGGGAAAATGTACGCAGCAGTTGAAGGGTGGTGCTCCCTTTTTCTTCGGGTGAGCTACTAGGAACCCATCGTAACGTTAATATATTCACAATGACGTTTTTAAACAACACTGTTACCTAAGTATTACCTTGTTGGGGCTTGGGACTGGGGGACTGAGCCACTACATTCTCTGAAAATGTACCACAACTCTACATACTTTATTGTACATCCCTCTACACCAAATCTATACCAAATGATAGGCAATCTACAGTTGAGCAACACGTCATGCTTATAGGCCGGATATTTTTTCCAACATCCCCCAGAATAGGGATGCTAGGGTTCAAGGAGAGTGTTTTTTGAAGGTCTTTCAGTCCGAGTCTATCAAAAAAAGCAACTGGGTTAAGGCAGCCGGAAGCTTGTGATTGGCTGTGCGGAGGTGACGACACCTAAACCTAAAACCTTAACCCTAACCTCAGTAAAGCTAACACTGGTGAATGCTAACCTGGTGAATGTTAATCTGGTGAATGTTAAACTGGTCAGACCAACGGTGCTTAACCCAGTTACTTTTTTGATACACTCGTGCTGAAAGACCTGCAAAAAACACTCTGCCCTAGGGTTCAAGGGGTTAATTGTTTACAAAGAAGGAAACTGACATTAAACAACTATTTCTGTCAATATGGCTGCTTCATGGGTTGCATTTGTAAATTGTAATCCTACAACAGCCACGTTGAGGACCAACACAGGTGTACTGATTGGCATTGAACATTAGTTCCATGCTTATCAGACAAATTGAAACACCTGTGTTGGTCATCAACATGGCCATTTAGGACCACAAATGCAACCCATGAATAGAATGATGATAAAGCACACCCTCTCATTTGTTTCCTGTTCTTCCCACAGGTCTACGCATCTTGGGGATTGGACGTACGTATTGATGCATCCTTCACACACTCTACTTAACTAAAAGGTTGCACTGCCGTGAACCTGCAGGACAAGTTACAATGTAGCATGTGGTGCTGCCTTATTGTGAAACTGTGTGTGGTGAACCAAAGTTTAGATTGATTTAATAATTAGGGGCCTTTAGACTTGTAATAAAATGTTTTCAATATCCAGACTATTTAGAAGTGTGCATGTGGATTTCCATGACACTATGTTGTCTTTAAATCAGCAGAACATCATGACGAAAAAGGATCGTAACAGGAAAGCTCGTGTAAGTTGTTCTATGATAAATAAAGATTCTAATACAGTTGGTCTTAGGTTTTTATTGATCTGACGCCGGTGAAATCTTGTCACTGTAGACACTAAAGGAATTACTGGAATTGCCAATCCTGGTCATACAGTACAACCGAACAGGAACAACAGAGCCCAGGTGATCCAGAGGATGAACGTGGTGGCCAGAGCCGTGAGGGAATCCTCAGAGGAACTCCAAGCTGCAGTGGGGAAAAGGTTCAGCACAAACACAGAGTGAGTTACTGACTGAATGGTTTGTTACCTAGTAGTATTCAAGTTACAGTACAGCTGCATTTGAGTTTTGTAGTATCCATTTTTTTAAAACATTGAGAAGTCACCCAATTTTTATCACTTATATGTTGACGTGACATGCTCTGCTGACTGCTAATAATGCAACATATAATACAGGTTAGGTATAATACAGGTTAAATGTTTTTTAAATCTTTGAAAAACATTGCTTATAATGACATGCCCAAAACAGGGACGCTACGATATAGATATAGATCTACAAGCTCACAACACTCTATTTTCACTATTTATGAAATTGTATTATGTTATTAAAATTACAAACATTTAAATTGATTAGTGTGAGTAACAATGAAACCTGTAATATTTACAGTACGGAACTAATATCACAAATAATTTTGATATTGATTTGATGTCTCCTGTGATCTCCAGTGTAGCTAATGGTCGATCATGTCATTTCTTAGGTTGTTCAACTGGTCAGGTCCTGGTCGTGGAGCGCCATGTTACTTTGTCTTCTTCCAAACAGTCAGAGAACTCTTCAGCATTGAGAGCACATCGCGCCATGATGAATCCACAGAGGATTTCATACCAGGGGGAAATGTACGTAGCAGTTGAAGGGTGGTGCTCCCTTTTTCTTCGGGTGAGCTACTAGGAACCCATCGTAACGTTAATATATTCACAATGACGTTTTTAAACAACACTGTTACCTAAGTATGACCTTGTTGGGGCTTGGGACTGGGGGACTGAGCCACTACATTCTCTGAAAATGTACCACAACTCTACATACTTTATTGTACATCCCTCTACACCAAATCTATACCAAATGATAGGCAATCTACAGTTGAGCAACACGTCATGCTTATAGGCCGGATACTTTTTTTCCAACATCCCCCCAGAATAGGGATGCTAGGGTTCAAGGAGAGTGTTTTTTGCAGGTCTTTCAGTCCGAGTCTATCAAAAAAAGCAACTGGGTTAAGGCAGCCGGAAGCATGTGATTGGCTGTGCGGAGGTGACGACACCTAAACCTAAAACCTTAACCCTAACCCTAACCTCAGTAAAGCTAACACTGGTGAATGCTAACCTGCTGACACTGGTGAATGCTAACCTGGTGAATGTTAAACTGGTCAGACCAACGGTGCTTAACCCAGTTACTTTTTTGATACACTCGGACTGAAATACCTGCAAAAAACACTCTGCCCTAGGGTTCAAGGGGTTAATTGTTTACAAAGAAGGAAACTGACATTAAACAACTATTTCTGTCAATATGGCTGCTTCATGGGTTGCATTTGTAAATCCTACAACAGCCATGTTGAGGACCAACACAGGTGTACTGATTGGCATTGAACATTAGTTCCATGCTTATCAGACAAATTGAAACACCTGTGTTGGTCATCAACATGGCCATTTAGGACCACAAATGCAACCCATGAATAGAATGATGATAAAGCACACCCTCTCATTTGTTTCCTGTTCTTCCCACAGGTCTACGCATCTTGGGGATTGGACGTACGTATTGATGCACCTTCACACACTCTACTTAACTAAAAGGTTGCACTGCCGTGAACCTGCAGGACAAGTTACAATGTAGCATGTGGTGCTGCCTTATTGTGAAACTGTGTGTGGTGAACCAAAGTTTAGATTGATTTAATAATTAGGGACCTTTAGACTTGTAATAAAATGTTTTCAATATCCAGACTATTTAGAAGTGTGCATGTGGATTTCCATGACACTATGTTGTCTTTAAATCAGCAGAACATCATGACGAAAAAGGATCGTAACAGGAAAGCTCGTGTAAGTTGTTCTATGATAAATAAAGATTCTAATACAGTTGGTCTTAGGTTTTTATTGATCTGACGCCGGTGAAATCTTGTCACTGTAGACACTAAAGGAAGTACTGGAGTTGCCAATCCTGGTCATACAACCGAACAGGAACAACAGAGCCCAGGTGATCCAGAGGATGAACGTGGTGGCCAGAGCCGTGAGGGAATCCTCAGAGGAACTCCAAGCTGCAGTGGGGAAAAGGTTCAGCCCAAACACAGAGTGAGTTACTGACTGAATGGTTTGTTACCTAGTAGTATTCAAGTTACAGTACAGCTGCATTTGAGTTTTGTAGTATCCATTGTTTTTAAACATTAAGAAGTCACCACATTTTTATCACTTATATGTTGACGTGACATGCTCTGCTGACTGCTAATAATGCAACATATAATACAGGTTAGGTATAATACAGGTTAAATGTTTTTTAAATCTTTGAAAAACATTGCTTATAATGACATGCCCAAAACAGGGACGCTACGATATAGGTAGATATAGATCTACAAGCTCACAACACTCTATTTTCACTATTTATGAAATTGTATTGTTATTAAACTTACAAACATTTAAATTGATTAGTGTGAGTAACAATGAAACCTGTAATATTTACAGTACGGAACTAATATCACAAATAATTTTGATATTGATTTGATGTCTCCTGTGATCTCCTGTGTAGCTAATGGTCGATCATGTCATTTCTTAGGTTGTTCAACTGGTCAGGTCCTGGTCGTGGAGCGCCATGTTACTTTGTCTTCTTCCAAACAGTCAGAGAACTCTTCAGCGCATTGAGAGCACATCGCGCCATGATGAATCCACAGAGGATTTCATACCAGGGGGAAATGTACGCAGCAGTTGAAGGGTGGTGCTCCCTTTTTCTTCGGGTGAGCTACTAGGAACCCATTGTAACGTTAATATATTCACAATGACGTTTTTAAACAACACTGTTACCTAAGGTTGGGGCTTGGGATTGGGGACTGAGCCACTACATTCTCTGAAAATGTACCACAACTCTAAATACTTTATTGTACATCCCTCTACACCAAATCTATACCAAATGATAGGCAATCTACAGTTGAGCAACACGTCATGCTTATAGGCCGGATACTATTTTTCCAACATCCCCCCAGAATAGGGATGCTAGGGTTCAAGGAGAGTGTTTTTTGCAGGTCTTTCAGTCCGAGTCTATCAAAAAAAGCAACTGGGTTAAGGCAGCCGGAAGCTTGTGATTGGCTGTGCGGAGGTGACGACACCTAAACCTAAAACCTTAACCCTAACCCTAACCTCAGTAAAGCTAACACTGGTGAATGCTAACCTGCTGATACTGGTGAATGCTAACCTGGTGAATGTTAACCTGGTGAATGTTAAACTGGTCAGACCAACGGTGCTTAACCCAGTTACTTTTTTGATACACTCGTGCTGAAAGACCTGCAAAAAACACTCTGCCCTAGGGTTCAAGGGGTTAATTGTTTACAAAGAAGGAAACTGACATTAAACAACTATTTCTGTCAATATGGCTGCTTCATGGGTTGCATTTGTAATCCTACAACAGCCATGTTGAGGACCAACACAGGTGTACTGATTGGCATTGAACATTAGTTCCATGCTTATCAGACAAATTGAAACACCTGTGTTGGTCATCAACATGGCCATTTAGGACCACAAATGCAACCCATGAATAGAATGATGATAAAGCACACCCTCTCATTTGTTTCCTGTTCTTCCCACAGGTCTACGCATCTTGGGGATTGGACGTACGTATTGATGCACCTTCACACACTCTACTTAACTAAAAGGTTGCACTGCCGTGAACCTGCAGGACAAGTTACATTGTAGCATGTGGTGCTGCCTTATTGTGAAACTGTGTGTGGTGAACCAAAGTTTAGATTGATTTAATAATAAGGGGCCTTTAGACTTGTAATAAAATGTTTTCAATATCCAGACTATTTAGAAGTGTGCATGTGGATTTCCATGACACTATGTTGTCTTTAAATCAGCAGAACATCATGACGAAAAAGGATCGTAACAGGAAAGCTTGTGTAAGTTGTTCTATGATAAATAAAGATTCTAATACAGTTGGTCTTAGGTTTTTATTGATCTGACGCCGGTGAAATCTTGTCACTGTAGACACTAAAGGAATTACTGGAATTGCCAATCCTGGTCATACAGTACAACCGAACAGGAACAACAGAGCCCAGGTGATCCAGAGGATGAACGTGGTGGCCAGAGCCGTGAGGGAATCCTCAGAGGAACTCCAGCTGCAGTGGGGAAAAGGTTCAGCACAAACACAGAGTGAGTTACTGACTGAATGGTTTGTTACCTAGTAGTATTCAAGTTACAGTACAGCTGCATTTGAGTTTTGTAGTATATTGTTTTAAAACATTGAGAAGTCACCACATTTGTATCACTTATATGTTGACATGACATGCTCTGCTGACTGCTAATAATGCAACATATAATACAGGTTAGGTATAATACAGGTTAAATGTTTTTTAAATCTTTGAAAAACATTGCTTATAATGACATGCCCAAAACAGGGACGCTACGATATAGATATAGATCTACAAGCTCACAACACTCTATTTTCACTATTTATGAAATTGTATTATGTTATTAAAATTACAAACATTTAAATTGATTAGTGTGAGTAACAATTCACACCACAGGGCTTGTTACAGAAACCATGTCACACATTCTGAATGGCTGCTATGCCTATAAAGGACATTACATAGCACGCCACAACAGAATAGTTGATCTCATAACAAAGGACATATCTATACATTTTGTGATAATGTACAAACATTCCTGTGTCAAACCCTCCATGTTTCACCTCTGTACTGAAAATCCTGAAATCTTTGCACATCTCTCTGCTAATATGCTACACCAGATGTTGTTGTTGTCAATGAAGGAGACAAATCAGTTTCCATTCTTGAAGTGGGCTGTACCTTTGATTCTAGTTTAGAGGAAGCCTTTATGACTAAAGTCCACAAGCAGGGTTTTTGGGTTTTAAAAACCCAAGGGCCCCCCCTAGTGGCGAAAATAAAATTTGTTTTTAATAGGCCTAAATAAAAAAATGTGCCCATATCTACATAAATTCATACTAGGATATTATATATATTTTGTAATTTCCAATATATTAGGGGTCCCAGGGCCTTCTAATCTGTGGATTAATCATTGTAGTTTGCGCTTAAATCGCGCAAAGACAACAGACCCGGGCCCCCTTGATCAGGGCCCCCTTGATCTGAAAACCCATGGGGAATAAGGTCTAATTTCGCCACTGCTAAAGTCATTAAATACCAGCCGCTCCTACGAACCATCACAGAGCTAGGCTATAGGTGCAATCTATTTGTGTTCATCTTTGGCAGCCTTGGACACGTACATAGGTTGGTTGTAAGAGGCTTCAAACAACTTGGGATGCCAAAAAAAGCAGCTAAACAGCTTGCAACATTCTGTGCAATCTCTTCTACTATCGGTAGTCGCCAAATATGGCGAAGGCAGGTGTTACTTGTACCCTTGAATGGTTTGTGGGTATTGGATATTCGTCCAAGATATGATGACTGTACATTACTTAAAGCACCTTGTAATATTTGTGTCCTTGTATTGTATATCTTATGTGGACATAAATAAATTATTGAAATGTGTGTAGTGTTGATTTTGACAGTATTAGTTTAGTTTTATTTGACGAATATGACAATATATTAAGTCTTAGTTACAGTCATTATGATTATTTTCTGTTCGTCAGTTAAAAAAGGTGAACATTTTGTAAAGATCTGGAACTTATTTGTATCCGTATGGAAGAATAAATCCAATTATCCAATCTGTATGGTAGAGTATGTTACAGTACATGTACAGTCTACACTACCTACTCAACCTACTGGTTGACAAGTAGCCCGTCTGAAGCTCTTCAGTTCAGTATCTCTCCTACTAAAGGGCAGATTCCCTATGAGCGGCTAAGGTTTGGTTACCCACACGGCAGACCTGGGTTCAAATCCTGTGTTCTAGTTGAGACCTCTGTCTGGAGAAGACATGAAACTTACTGATTGTAGCTTTAAGTAACCCACAGCTTTTCTTCCAGGACCTTGTTGACAGAGTTTTTCCCAGTGGCAACGCTGTGTGGATTGGTTTGACTGACACAGAAGAGGAAGGATCCTATAAATGGGTTGATGGAAAACCTCTAACCTCACCAACGTAAGACTTTACCTTCATTAATAATAGGCTAATAATAATCATAATTATAATCATAATAACTAGTAAGACGCCTCAGGGCGACAAGCGACCTCACATCAGGGATGTGGACATCAGGGATCTCCATATATGTCCCATAAAAGGGATTTGTTCCCCTGGCATCACAGGGAACTCCATATCTCCATATATGGGCATAAAAGGGATTTGTTCCCCCTGGCATCAAAGGGATCTCTCTAACAGGGCATCATTGATATTGATGACATCATGGAACTCCATATGGGCACAGAAGGGATTCTGTGAGTGTGACATCACAGTGAAGCCAGAGCGTGATGTCAGAGCGGCAAACCCATTCTGTCATGGTTCCCCTGACATCACAGTGACATCAGAGCATGACATCAGAGCGACAAACCCATAGAACCACAGTGTCAGGCGTGACAGACAGACAGACAGACAGACAGACAGACAGACAGACAGACAGACAGACAGAGATACATACGGACAAGCTGTGACCGTTCACATACTACTCTGCGACCTACGGTAGCAATTATCATTTGAGGTCAGGATTAAAGGAGTCGTTCAGACCAAAACACATATAGGGTTAAATCTGTCTTTTATCATACCCCTTCATACCTGCTTTAGTCGATTTTTTTCATAGCTGCCCCTGTTGCTAGATTTCGGATACCCCTGCTGCTAGATTTCGCGGGCCCTCTCATAACTAACAGAGTAGATAGTCCTTAGGCTAGTGCGGTTATTTCTTTAGCTTCAAAGTTAGTATTTTTTTATTGGATTGTGTTTACACAACGTCCTGAGACCAACCAAACCGCTGTTTTGACCTCACAGGCACCCTTACTTGTCAAACAGACGAGAAGATCCTCTGCTCCTCCCCTCCCTTTCTAGGCTCTCCTCTCCCTGCTCTGGTGCAGAGCAGAAGCCGTTTGACAAGTAAGGGTGCCTGTGAGGTCAAACCAGCGGTTTGGTTGGTCTCAGAACATTGTGTAAACACAATCCAATAAAAAATACTAACTTTGAAGCCAAATAAATAACCGCACTAGCCTAAGGACTATCTACTCTGTTAGTTATGAGAGGGCCCGCGAAATCTAGCAGGGGCATCCGAAATCTAGCAACAGGGGCAGCTATGAAAAAAATCGACTAAAGCAGGTATGAAGGGGTATGATAAAAGGCAGATTTAATCCTGTGTGTTTTGGTCTGAATGACTCCTTTAACACCGGAGACAGATTTTCACAAGAGGTTAAAAAACGAAACATTTAGAGATAAAATAAATCATTGTAAATACATTGTAATGAATGGCATGTACTTAGTTTCTACAGGTTCTGGAGGCCTGGTGGCGGAGGGGGAGACGAGGACTGTGTTTACTATTTTAACGATGGAGTGTCTGAGAGAGGATGGCGGGACTATAAATGTTCTAACCCTTTCTTGTGGATGTGTGAAAGAGTTGTCCTCATGCCATGGTCACACTGTATCACCTCTGTACTGAAACATGATATCATTGTTAAATAAACACTGAGGTCAAATAAATATTTGACTGTGTTCAATCAATCATTATTGTAACATTATTAGTATACTTATTGTTATTACCAGTAAGACTCCCTAATCGGGAGATAAGCGACCGTAGGTCACTTATCTCCACAAATAGGGCAAAAATGTGTTTTGCCAAAATCTTCCTGATCCATGTTGATGACATGAGTGTAGACATACTGTGTAGTGATTTTCGTGATTTTAGGGCAAAATCTGTAGGAGCAGTGTCCAAAAATGTGTTTTTAAAAATCGGCCTGGAGATGGCGCTATATGGGAGAGATTCATGTTGATGGGATGAGTGTAGACATACTGTGTACCGATTTGCGTGATTTTAGGGCAAAAATTGTAGGAGCAGTGTCCAAAAATGTGTTTTGCAAGAATCGGCCTCATGGTGGCGCTAGAAGAGGGCCATGTGAGAAATGAGGGGTGGGGTCTCCGCGCCGGCAAGGCGGACGAATAGGTACCGGCCCCGGCTGTCCCGGTCGCTCCTAGCCGGAGTTACGGCATTTTATGTGAGCTGCAGTGTAGGGGGTCCTCCACTGGGGGCGCCACCACTTTTGCATCCGTTCTGGAGCACCAGGAGTCGGTGGTCCCCGGGAATTCCCCGTGAGCAGCCCCGTTGGGGTGGTCATTTGGTCAGTTTAGCACATTTGGTCATTTTTTACATCTGGGGGTCCCCCAGGGACCTGGGGGTCCCTGGAGCTCCGGGGGTCCTTGGAGGTTGTAGTTTGGCAGGTAAGGAGTGTGTGTGCAAAATTTGGCATGGATCGGGGCAACGGTTGCGGAGATATGAGCAGGGCAAGAGTGTGACGTGTGAGGTGTGACAGACAGACAGACTGACTGACTGACGGACTTACACTTTGTGCAGGGTTTGATAGTAAATGCGACCTACGGTCGCAATTACAATTATTATTACCCTTATTATACTTATTATTTTTATTATTATTATTATTATTTTATGTACATCAGTGTTTCTCTAAATGGGGTCCGGGGACGCACAGGGGTCCTTGGAGGGGGTCCTTGGAAAAATTGGTTAATACGGCATCAATCATTTTCACCTCTTATTTTGGATGTTCACTATTTAAAAATGGCAGCCAAAGAGATTTTCATGAATATGCATTTTAGACACTTTATATAAATACATTAATGTGGGGTCCTTGACATGAAAAGGTTTGAGAGGGTAGGTAATAAAGCTCCTTTGAATTGAAATTGAATTAAGTGGACAGAAATGTTGCCATCATATTATAATGAGCATTAGTATAAGGACCTATGAAGATAATGTTGAAAATGCTCCTTCGAGGAAAAATAGCAGATCCACAAGCTGTCACATCACAACATGTTGTAAGATTGTAGGTTTGCTAAGATCTGGGCCTATAATGACAAATGCCAAAATAGGGAGGCCAGTTTTTCAAACTGGCCTGAGATAGACGCCGGAATAATATAGGCAGTATGTTTGAATAATAATACAAATGACTACACAGTATCACAGAAGTGTGTTAGAATGATTAGATACAACTTTAAACCAAACTTAAAACATAACATCTTTGTTTTCTATGCATCCTTGTTCACTGGCATTTATTTGCCTCCTGTTTTCAGAAGCTGCCATCTCTTCGTAATCTCTGTACAATGCTGCCCCCTGCTGTCTGCATGGATCATTGCCCTACATACACAACACTGTAACAGTCTGCTCTGCTGGGATCCAGTGTTAATTTTGACAGCACATTTGGATGTAGTTTAACCATGGTTACTATCAAATTACATTGTTTTGAGTAGGCTTGAGTGTTGAGTATTTTTACTTTTATTTTGACTTAAATGTAGGCCTATACAGTATGGATGAACAATTTAAGCCCTATTTCAATGATAGGGCCGGGGAAAAAAGTAGATCTATAAGATTCTATACGGTCCTCAGAGTTACTACAGGGGGTACTCCAAATCTTTGTGTGATAGAAACCTTTTTTTCCTCCTTTTTTATATTAAACACTTTAGCCAAACATAGCAGATCTACAAGATAGAAGATTGTATAGATCGGCTATTTTCGGCAAAGAGGTTTGGTGTGGTTAGGAAAAACAGACTAAGTACAGATAGCCGGGGATCCAGTCCCTCAAAATGGGAGAGGACCTGTGATGTTCTGCCGCACTTTTTATTTCTGTTTTATCTATTAGTTTGGTCATTAAGGTCCACAGAATGAGAGGCCTGCTCTGCCGGAAACATCGCGAAAAAAAGTTATGGCCATTTGTACATTCACTGTCCCATTGACTCCACTACACAGGAAAGGAAATATATTATAAAAAAGAAGAATTCTGCTTTAAGTAGCATGTGAGGGGTCAAACTGGAGGGTTTTCATGATTCTGAATCCATTGCAAGCATTTGTTTTGCACAAAAAACATTCCTTGGGCTAGAAAACGGACCAAAAAAAAGTGTGAAAAGTGATGAGTCATCACTTTTCACAGTCATCACAGTAATGAGTCATCACTTTTCACACTTTTGTTGGTCCGTTTTCTAGCCAAAGGAATGTTTTTTGTGCAAAACAAATGCTTGCAATGGATTCAGAATCATGAAAACCCTCCAGTTTGACCCCTCACATGCTACTTAAAGCAGAATTTTTCTTTTGTTTGAATATATTTCCTTTCCTGTGTAGTGGAGTCAATGGGACAGTGATTATACAAATGGCCATAACTTTTTTTCGCGATGTTTCCAGCAGAGCAGGCCTCTCATTCTGTGGACCTTAATGACCAAACTAATAGATAAAACTGAAATAAAAAGTGCGGCAGAACATCACAGGTTCAACCCTATTCCTTGAGCTTTTGGGCATGTGGATCCCCGACTAAGAGTGAAAGGTCATGTTTATTAAGTATCAAGTGGTTAAATATCTGAAAACATACATTGACATGAATCCAAAATACACTGATGATTGTGCTACTGTCAAGCAATGAAACTATATGGAATCTATGAAAAGGTTGTGGGGGTCCCTGCTTCATCTCTCTCTCTCAACTAAGGGGTCCTTGGCCTGAAAACGTTGAAGATCCCTGCTCTAAATTAACTCAGACATTTTCAGCATTCTTTCCATCTATCCATCTGTTACCAAGTGGGATTGCAGAGAGGCTTAAAAGTCAGTGAAAACCCTTTAAAAATGTCATTAATTGGACATGAGGCAGGCTTGCAGGTGAAAATACATGTAGAAATTAACTAGAACTCAAACATACAGCAACTCAAACACCAGAACTAAACTTTGAACAGATAGACCAAGCGTCTGTCAAATTCTCCCCATGGTAGGCCACACTGAACTGAGCTCTGCAGCTTTATATAGACTCAGCACTCCACCCTCTGACTCAAATTAACCAACCCGGTGTATTTAGCAATCTACCCCAGGTGCTCCCCATGTAGCAATCAACACTTCAACAGTAATCTATTACTTGTACTCTATTATTCATCACCACAGTTAGGCTTCAAAGCAAAATAGACAGCTATAGGCTTCTAGCAGCATCCGTACAGCATCTGATAAACAGATAAACAAAACATTAGTTTCCGGTCACAGCAGAATGTGCACCTTCTGTGGGACTGAGAATCTACATGTTAAGTATAGGCAAACAAATATACATCCATCCATGACACTTACACACCTTCACCACTAGGGGCGAAAGACAACAGTGTATGCTGCTCCTTTGTTGAACTTGCACGCCACGCATTACCCGGAAGTAATTGCGTGTGTTGTTGTATGTTGTTCATGTTTGCTTAGCTCTGGTCCAGAGCGTAAATAGCGAGGTTTTGATTAATAGATTTTAGACTTAATTAGAAGCTTTTGGTCTGCTAAAGTTTGCTCAGAGCAGCTCGTAGAGGTATATAATGGTTCTTCTAGCAACACTAACGTTTCCCGTTTGGAGTTAGCAGCAACATTGAGGCTTCTGGCTGCCTTCAAAATAAGATAATCGTAACGAATATATTCTTTCTTTAAGACACAAGCAGAGCTGCCAACCCTCACGCAATGAGCGTGAGACTCACGCAAATGACCCTCTTCTCACGCTCTCACGCCACACATCGTATTTCTCACGCCGTCATATGTATCACCAGCCGTCACAAAGTGGAAAACTGCGTCAACTCAGTGTCACTGAGACATCCACTTCGGCCGCGATTTGAGCAACAAAAAAGGGCTTAAAATACTGTATCTGATTCTGAAGTAATGATTAAGTGTAACCTATTTAAAAAAATCAAACCTCGGTTCGAAGTGAAGCGGTGAATCTTAGTATAGAATTGTCTGGAGAGCCGGTATGTCAGCCGGTATAATAGGTTTTAAAAAAATATATAAAAAGTCCTGCTTGCTGGTCTCTTAGTTTGTCAACTGCATCCCTCTATAATTATTTCAGTTTCTGTTATCTTTGTGGCCTACTAAATTTTTCAACTTCTGCTAGATTTTCAATGTATTTACTCTTGTCTGCCTTAATGCTCCTTTTTACCATTCTGTTAGCATCTGTATATTATTGTGCCTTTGCTTTTGCTCTTATGCGGCTATTTGTCATTGCTGCAATAGGTGAGACCTATTGCATGTACTAGACAGATAAAACCTGAAGGCCAAATTATCATGTGAAGCTTGACCAATCCTCAAAGTATCCATTCATCTGACCGGGAGGGACGCCGGTCACGCCGCACACATATTCTGGACGTACAGGACAGATAAAGCCTATTCATTCTGAATTAAAATGACCATATATGGACATGGGACACACATTTTGCTTTTTGAAAAAGCCTATTCATTCTGGACTGATATTTTGCACGTACGGGACAGGAAAAACCTGTTCATTCTGGCCTGGAGTGACCATATATGGACATGAGGTGACATACATTGTGTTTTTGAAAAAACCTGTTCATTCTGGACTGAGATCACCATATATGGTAATTAAACGGACATTCTGTTTTTGAAAAAGCCTGTTCATTCTGGACTAAAATGACCATATATGGGCGTGATACACACAAAGCCACTCTTCAAAAATACACTCATGATGTCGGACTGTCATTATACTAGTGTACTACTTCTACATGCTTTATACCAGTGTACTTCTGAGTTCTAAGTGTATATAGGCCTACTTCAGAAGTCATCTATGCCAGTGGTTCTCAACCTTTTCAGCCCGCGTCCCCCAAAATTATCATATTTGAATTAATTGGGGACCCTCCACCCTGCACAAGCACTTGGAATTATAGGAGTTGTCATTGATTGATTGATTGATTAATTGAAGAGTTTATTAGCAGTTTGTAATAGAAAAAAGTACAGATTCATGACAGCACAAATCACTGGTACAAGGTCAACTAAAAGGAGATCCTAGAAAGCCTTACGGCTTATTTATACAGGAACTGCTCTTTATGTAGGCCTATCTCATATATAGGTCTATAACATTGAAAAACAGACGGATAGAACTTTAATTACAATTACATTTAGTTTTACTCTATTGTAAAAATGTCACAATTTCTGCCTCTAATATTTGACAGTTTGGCCAATGCTTGACCAGAGGTAATAAAAGGTCTTTAAGGTCCTTAAACTGTCACTTTAGAAATGTGCAGATGCCCTGTATACACTACACTTATATTGTATTTTGGTCTGTTTACTGTTGAGTGATCGTTAACATTTAGCTAACATCTGGGGACCCCCAAAAATAATTTTGGGGGGTCCCGACCCACAGGTTGAGAACCACTGATCTATGTCAGGGAATTTAGCAGCGCTCTCTCATGCCTTTTTTTCCTCCTTTTTTTGTATTCATTTATTTTAATCCAGGGCACACATTAAACACTAAAACATCCATGATGTCATTCAACCCTCCCCGAACCTCTGAATGACATATTGTAGTTAGACTGAGCCGAACTGAAATAAATTCGGCTCTTAAAGTGGAGTATGAATCGGCCATAAAGGCTGAACAATTATAGCCTATTTACATTCTGAAGGCAAGACTAGATAATCCAATGTGGACGTGAATTTAAAAGTAAACAGCATTTGTTTGGCAAGAAGTTAAGACTATTCAAAAGGAGGTAGGGTCTACCAGAGAGAGAGGCCTATTTTGAATACAAATTAGTCGTTTTTCAATGGCTTCAAAATGAAAAACTCTTATTCTGAAGTGATCGTCCACCGGTACACTTAGTGTTGCTTGCTCAGTGTTGCTAACGGAACACAGCTGTGATCCTCAACGCTGGAACAGCGCGCTTTGCTGCTTTACACATTATAGCATTTTACAGCAGGAACAAAATAGCTTTACGCACTGATGGGCAAGCTATACTTGGGAAATGTAGTTAGCTAAGCTAAGTCACTGACGATTAATATAGCTTTAACTACAGTGAAGCCATCCCCAGAGAAATGTAGCAGGCTACACTACAAGCTACACGGCAAAAGTAGCTAGCTAGCTACATCGACACTACTTTTTCTTTTTATCTGTTTTTTTTTCTTCTTCTTTTTCCCCTCATCAAATTCATGATCAAGAACAACTCTCCACCAAACAAATAGGTTGGCAAAAAAGGGGGCCATACGGTCCTGAATGTTCCCTCACTATTGGGGACAATATTGCAATTTGCTGGTCTTCAGTGGTCAATTTATTCATTTTTTCCCGACCGTGATGAGAAAGCTTCTTGGAAAATGTAGTACTGTAAGCTATTTACTCTTGATTAAATATACTATTATAGCTTAACTACACTATAAGGTATCCATCCATCCATCTTCAACCGCTTATCCGGAATCGGGTTGCAGGGGTAATTATCTGGAATCGGGTTGCAGGGGTAACAGTTCCAACTGAGATTTCCAGAATAGAGAAATGTAGAAAATTACCGTTTTGCTACTTAGGTAGTCAAGCTATGTAGCTAAGCTACTTGTAGCTAGCTACTGCCCATCACTGGTTTTACGCATTATAATATGAGTATTGGAATAGAGTGCTTGGTGAAAATGTGTCCTAAAGGAGTTAAAATGAGTCAAATGGAGTGTGTACGGCTGTTGATAAATGACCACATGACGTCGGTGGGAGAGGAGATATCGTGTGTTTTGGACAAACAGCAGAGTGGCGCTGATGTTTGTAGCGTGAAGCTTAATGTCAGAGTGTTTGTGTTGGAGCGCCTCAGTGCGGCTGCAGAGTTCATGTGCAACCTCTTCCAGAGAGAGATAAAGACACTAGAAACTCTGCTGGAGAAACAAAACAAACTGCTGGACGCGATGCTAAAGCCACACATCAATCTACACAGAGCAGGTTGGTTCATTTTAGCTCATTAATTATTCAATTAAATGACCATAAAATAACAGTAGGCTAACAACACACTCTCCCAGCCTTAATTAGCACCATAATAATGTGTAATGATAATCTGTTATCCGTGTTAACTTCTGACTTTGTCACTTGTAGCAAGTACACACACACACCGCAGGGCTGTTGTTTCTGAGAGTATATTTTGACACTTGCTTTGACAGGTAACATGGCATTGGTTTGACCTCCGTTTGGTTAGACCACCTAAACCTAACCTTAACCCTAACCTCAGTAAAACTAACGTTTGTGAATGCTACCCTGGTGAATGCTAAACTGGTGAATGTTAACCTGGTCGGACCAACGGGAGGTCGAACCAATGCTCAGTCCCCGCTTTGGCAATGTAAACGTATGTTTTCTCATGCCAAATTGCCAATAAAGCTCCTTTGAATTGAATCGAATTGAATTGCGCAGTGAACATGTAATGTTTATGCTACTGAAGTAACAATGTTCAAATGAGAAAAACACATACAGTTGCATAGCGTTAAGTAGACCTCCTAGAGCTAGTTCAACACGATTAGCTACAAGTAGCTAAACTACTAGCTAACTCTGCTTTGTGGTTACTGATTCTGCCTCTTGTGTCCCGCTCCTGTCTGTGCGTAAAGAGGTTTCCCCTCAACATGAAGAGGAGAGGAGTTCCAGTCTGGTCCAGGAGGAACCACAACCTCCACAACAACAGCAGAGAAGCTCCACTCTGGTCCAGACAGAAGCACAACCTCGACAGCAGCAGCAGAGGAGCTCCAGTCTGGTCCAGACAGAAGCACAACCTCCACAGATTAAACAGGAACAGGAAGAGGAGGCTGATGTGTCAACATGGACATTACGGCCTAGGAAGACCAGGGTCAGGAAGACCAGGCGTGACCCTATCTCAGGTAAAAAGATAAATACGTAATATAAATAACTGTATAGATAACTAATCCAACCTCACCATCAGCCCATAGAGGCTGTTAAGCCAGATGAGTGTAGGTTCATAAACAAAGTCAAGTTTACATTTCAAGGTGCTTATACACATTCCTATGCTTACGTAAATAACAGGTACCTAAAGGACAGTTTAATGGGACGTAGAAATTGCGAAATTTCACCGTTTGGAATCTTTCATGGATATGAATGGAAATCAAGATAATGGTGTTGACTATGGTCAGAAATAAATGACCTTAGATGCTGTTGTGCTTCACATTCACAACGTTACTTATGTGTATCCTTTTCCTCGCTCCAGCCCATAAACCCGCCCACTCGCTGAGCGGACTGGTTCTCTTGGTCTGGTGTTGTCATATGACGCTAAAATTTCTCTGGTTTAGGCAGAACCCAAACCAATGAGAGTCGGAGCCTCGGAGGAGGGGGTGGGTCTAACTTTTGAAAATCAACAGAAACAGGGTGGGAGCTCAGCCAAAGCTCTTAATTGTCTTAAGGGTTTTGCACACCTCGTTAGCATCAAAGACAACGACCTGATTGATGCCTGTCATAGAGGGGAGGGGGGAATGTTTTTGTGTACACACAAGTCACAACCCCTCCCACCATATCTCTTTTGATTGGGAATTTCAAATTTCAAATCCCCTCCCCTTTGAAATTGTCAATGGGACAATGCCAGACTCAAGCTCAGCGCATAGTCTGAAATCAGGCTAGTGAATCCTAGTTCTTAAAAAAAAAAATAAAAAAAAAAAAATATATATATATATATACCGGTATATATATATATATATATATATTCACCACCAGTTGTCAATTCACTTTGATTGTGTGATTAGCCCACTTTGACACCTGTTGCTGCTGTGTGTGTGTGTGTAATCAACACTAGAGGGTGATGCAAGGCTGATGTTGTTCTGTTATGAATGTGACTCACTAAACAAACCCTTACCAAACTGGGGACTGCCCATAAGTCCTACATCTCATTAGGCCTACATCTCATTAGTCCTAATTTAGTTAGGGTTAGGTTTAGGTTTAGTATTTTTCACCAGGTTAAAATCACCAGATTCTTACTAATGGGATGTAGGAACAATGAATTTTCGGACCAATGCCATGGCACCTACAAAACTAGCTTATCCGTTCGTGCTAGTTTTTTTTAATGTTGTTATATATAATATATATATATATATATATATATATATATAGATGAAAATGCTCTGAGAGCCATTCAAAAATGAGAGAGGCTCTCTATTTAGGAGTGGTAATTTAGCCTCAAACCTTTTGAAAAACGTTTTTGGGACATAAACAACATGACATAACTACTTTTTAAATGCATGGTGTATCACCTTTAAAGGTGGCAGCTCTGTGAGGTCACCCAATGGTTGTATTCCATTCATTAGCCTTCCTTTATTGCAACAGTTTACCACATTGTTGTATTTCTCCTTGTAGGTATGGAGTTTTTTTTGTCGTTGGTCATGTTTTCAAACTCACTTTGGTTGTATGTAATCTGTGTCTTGGTATAGTGGGCAGGTGGTTAGAAAGTAGGGGTGTAATGATGTAGTACAGTAGCTGAATCAAAATATTGATTTTAATTTGCAATGATCTACAATATCTATATGCAAAAGCATATATCATACCGTTTTGGCTTTGTATCGTATCGGTATCATTTAGAATACAGATAATCGTTATCGAATCATTTTGCTGTGCAAATAATTGATTGTGTATTTTGTGCCTTGTATTAAGCAATTTTAAGAAGGAAAATTAAAAAGAGGAGTTTAATTACTTTTCCATTCCATATAGCTACTCTTGGTCTATTGATAAATTATGTAATCTCTGTGTTCATGTCAAGGTGTGGGTTTGTTCATATGTGTTGAAATATAATGTCCATGTATTTGCTAGAGAATCACAGTGTTTACTTATTTATATCCATAATAATAGACATTTCCCTTAAAAACATGCACTATTGACATGTTCACAGATTTAATTTCTTTGCTAAATAGTTACTATATCGATTTTAAATCATTGAATCGAATTGTATCGTATCGCCATGAATGCACCAATATCGTCCATGTATTGTATCGTCAACCATGTATCGTGATGCGTATTGTATCATTGTTAAAATGTATCGTTACACCCTTTCCACCACCTTTTGTGTGCATAGCCTGTCTTCCCTTGGGAACTGGGTCTGTCTATGGCGGCCTTTCTCTATTGAAAGGCTTTGATCGCTGAGTCTGTATACCTTGTCAAGGGTTTCCTAAGTTTTGCGTCCTTCACCGCGCTCGGGTATTCTCACAATGTACTGTTTATTCTCTTTTTAGTGCTAGATAGCATTCCATGCAAGAAGCACTGATAAACCATTTGAAAATAGAATAACCACTGCTTTACTTTGATTCCATCTCTCCTAGACTTCCTCATTGTGCGTAAAGAGGAGTTTCCCCCCGAGCAGCAGGAGAGGAGCCCCAGTCTGGTCCAGGATGAACCAGAGCCTCCACAGTTCACAGTGAACAGTGAAGACGATGAGAACCAGCCTGTAGCCGGTACCTCAACTGAACACATGACGACACTTGCCGATGTAGAGGACTCTGGAACCTCACAACCAACCGATGACAACCAGCTGCTCTCCTATCTCTGTTCTGATTCCGACGCCGAAGTGTCAGACGCAGACAGCGATGACGAGGATTGGGCTGAGACCTGGGAAGGTGTGTGGGCTTTAAACGAACCGGACTCACATGATGAGACGCAAAATGAGGAAGGACAAAGCCCGTCTTTGAGCAGCAAGACATCGAAACGAACTCTCTCCACGAGCAGCGACACAGGGAAGAAGAAAATGTTTAATTGTGAGGTTTGTGACAAAGGCTTTAGTACACAGAGTGTGCTGAAGCTACATATGAGGTCTCATACAGGGGAAAAGCCCTTTACTTGTCCAATTTGTGGCAAAGGATTTGGTTTCGGTGGCAATGTAATAAGACACATGCGTACTCACTCAGGGGAAAAACCCTTCAAATGTACATTTTGTGAAAAAGGCTATACCGATAAACGTAATCTACAAAAACATGTGCAAATTCATACTGGTGAAAAGGACACAGATGTGAAAGTTCATAGTGGTGAAAAGCGCTTTATTTGTGCAGTTTGTGGCAAAGGATGTGATACAAGATCACACCTGGCATCACACACGATGACCCACACAGGGGAAAAGCCCTTTATTTGTATGGTTTGTGGCAGAGGATTTAGTCAGAAGAACAAAATGAATTCACACATGAGAATTCACACAGGAGAAAGACCATTTGCTTGTACAGTTTGTGAACATACGTTTAAACGGAAAGATTATCTGCGTAAACACATGCGGACTCATACAGGGGAGAAACGCTACATTTGTACAATCTGTGGAAAAGCCTGTAGTGAAAAAAGCAATCTGAACAGCCACATGCGGATTCATACCGGGACAAGGGCCCACACTTGTATTGTTTGTGGTAAAGCTTGTAGTCAAAGTGGTGAGCTAAAAACCCACATGAGGACGCATACAGGGGAAAGGCCTTTTATTTGTACATTCTGTGGTAAAGGATGCATTACCAAAGGTAATCTAAAAATACACTTGAGGACTCATACAGGGGAAAAACCCTTTAGTTGTGCAGTTTGTGGTAAAGGCTGCAGTCAAAGCAGCGAGCTCAAAACACACATGATGACGCATACAGGGGAAAAACCCTTCTCTTGTACAGTTTGTGGCAAAGGCTGTGTTAGCAAGGGGAATCTGAAAATACACATGAGAACCCACACAGGAGAAAAGCCTTTCACTTGTACGGTTTGTGGTAAAGGCTGCAGCCAACAGCATGAGCTAAAAACACACCTTAGGACTCATTCAGGGGCGGAAGACCCTTTAGTTGCAGTTTGTGGTGAAATGTCTTGATCAAAATGCACATCTGAAGGATTTGTGTAGAAATGGAGAAACTTATCATTGAACAGTTTTCTTTTCTTAGTTAGACACAGTGTTGTACCCGAAGGTGTTCAATGAACGGTCATTTATGAACACGTTCATATTTGAACGTTCTTTGTCTTCGTTTGATGAACGTTATTGTCGAACGCGATAATTCTGACCTCCGTGAACGGTGCTCGTCGGCCTGTTCGTGTGGCGGTCCGTGGTCGCCTGTCCTCTCGTCTTTCATTTCATTCACATTAGAGGTCTTCACAGGCCTAATTTTACCTACCCAAACCCAAATGGACCCGGGGAAAATGCAGCCTGACCCAAATGGACCCGCCTGTTATTAGAAATACGAGAAACGTTACCCGAACAGCACCGAGACATGTTGGAGCCGATCCGAACGGAACGGGCTATTATTTGAAAAATTTGATCTGATACCCGGGCCGAGATGTAGGTACCGGTGCCGAGATCCGAAATGACCGAATGTCAACGTTACTAATGTTGAAGTGTTAATCGGTAAAATATATATTTTTTTACTTTCTCCTCTGCGCTGTAATTTTATTTTTACATTTACTTCTTTTGTTTTCTTGTACAGTATATGTCGTGACATTTTATGATCGTGTTTCTGTTGCTTCTGTGTAAAGCATGTAGTCTAGATGGACAGGGGAGTCTGCACACATAGGGTGGATTTCTTCTTCACCAATTGTATTTTCTTAATCCTTGCAGGGTATATTTTAAGATTCTGCCAGGTACCTAGCTGAAATATGTTCTCATGGGGTTCATTTTTAATGATTTCTTGCACTTACCTATTCACTTACTCTACAGGGGAAAAAAAGACCCCCCAAAAAGATCTTCTTTAAGTAGGGCTGAAAACGGCCCTACAAAACTATGGTTTTGTGATGAAAATTGATGAGTCATCACTTTTCACAGTTTTGTGGGGTCCATTTTTAGCCTTAGGAATGTTTTTTGTGCAAAACAAATGACTGCAATGGATTCAGAATCATGATGGTCTTTTTTTCCTGTATAGTAAGTGAATGGGTAGGTGCAAGAAATCCTTAAAAATGAACTCCATGAGAACATATTTCAGCTTGGTACCTGGCAGAATCTTAAAATATACCCTTCAAGGGGTATACAACCCCCGGTCCATCTAGACCAGGGGTCTTCAACGTTTTCAGGCCAAGGACCCCTTACTTGAGAGAGAGATGAAGCAGGGACCACCCACAACCTTCTCTCATAGATTCCATATAGTTTCATCGTTTGACAGCACAATCATCAGTGTATTTTGGATTCATGTTAGTTTTCAGATATTTAACCACTTGAACCGTCAATACTTAAAAAACGTACCTTTCCGTCTGTACTTAGTCTGCTCTTTTTCCCCCTACACCAAAGCTCTTTGCCGAAAATAGCCGATCTACAAGCTCACAACGCCTCGCATCACAGGGCGTTGTGAGCTTGTAGATCGGCTATTTTTGGCTAAAGTTCTCCGAATATGGACGCTAGGGTTTAAGTAGGAGAAAAAAAAAAGTTTCAATCACACAAAGATTTGGAGGACCCCCTCTAATAACTCTAAGGACCCCCTAGGGGTCCCGGACCCCCTGTTGAAGACCCCTGATCTAGACTACTGTAGAATTGCCTCGTTGTTGAAATGTTCTACAGTATACAAATAAAACTGCCATGCTTCATTCCACTAATGCATGTTCCTTACAAGTGAGGCACCATTTAAAAACAGCATAAACGTTATTACCAAGATTTTTTTTTTTAATGTTTACAATGTAGGGTGCATTCGGAAATGTGCACTCAACGCACTGGGGTGTCATGTTGTTGTTTGTTTATTCGGTGCATTTGGTGCGTTGTCATTCGGAAATCCAGTGTGCGCACCGGGTGTGCTCAGTGCGTGCACTGAACGACTCTACTCGTTTGGCGGTGTGGTGTGTCAGTGCGGTGTTTTGACTGGTTGGTTTTCATGGCGGTGTCTCGCGCTTCTCAGCTGTGAACAGTGGCGTAGAGATGATAACAAAATGCACCATTTGCTGCTTTATTGGTACTTTGGGCTTTATTGTTACACACGCATCAACGTGTAAACTAACAGCAGGTAGGCCAATGTTATGAATATGAACGTTTCTGTCTGAAAAAGCGCACAGCTGCCTCTTAACTGGTCGTTCGTAAATAAGCCACACTGAATAAACTGTACAGCGTCACCGCCCACTGCACTCACTACACTGAGCACACACCCGGTGCGCATTTCCGAACGCACCCCTTATATCGTTTTAATAATTCCGTGTCATCTTGAAAATGCCATTAAAGCTGTACTATGTAACTTTACTCTTCTACCCAGGAACTTAACCCGGTTTTCCTGCGAGTGCTGACATTATGTAACGTAATTTTAATAAATGTGTGTCATCTCGACAAGAGTGTCTGACTTTGATTGATTGATTGAAGACTTTATTAGAGGTTTGCATAGGAAAATGTACAGTTTCATGACAGTACAGTTCACTGGTACAAGGTCAACTAAAAGGAGATCCTAGTAAGCTTTTCGGCCTATGTATCTCATATAACATTGAATGACAGACGGATAGAACGCAGTACTATGCAGTAGAAAAAAAGTGTAAAATTTACAATAGAAGGGTCAGGGGAGGGTAAGGCTAGGCTAGGTCTATCTTTACCAGTTACGAGCGGCTACCGCCTGTAAGTGGTTTTTCAGGGTGATATTAAAGGATGTTAGGGATTTACACTCCTTTAAGGCATTCCACATTTTGGTGGTATAGTAACCCCGTTATTATTTTGGGTTAATAAGAAGAGTCATTATTTGAAATGCTGTTGTTTTGAAATAAGCTAAAAATATATAGGCTACTGTAACAGTTATTTTGTGTGATTTTGATATAATATGACAGTGTTTATGGTTCAAAAGAAATGGCTATACTTACATTTATTAATACTTACCTTTTTTACGTTGAAACTACCTCGGAGAGTGTTCTTTACCTGTGGGTTTATTTTCCATATGTCGAACATATCACGTGACGTTGATCGCAAATAGACGTTAGGGCTCACCCAGAGCGTTCTGACTCCACTTTATAACTCTTGTAGAGAGTAAATGTCCCAATATAAGTGACCTCTACAAGAGTTATGATTTATGGCTAGTGACTTCCATTGAGAATGAATTCAGACAAGGAGAGGGTATATGACTTTACTGTTTGTAGGAAGCCTGTGAGCCTGTTCAGCTGCTGTTTCAGAGGAGAGAGCGAGTATCTTGTAGCCTACATCTACACTGTAAGTGGAGGATATCAAGGACTTCTTCAATGTTATAGACTGTGTAACTAAGTGTGGAACACTTTGGACTGTCTGTGGAACGTGTACTAAAGTAACATCTGAACAGTGAGTAAAACATCCTGGAGCGAGTATGCCACCTTCTGGAAGTACACAGGCCTGCAAAGTGGGTGGGTTTTTGTTTTGTTTTATTTTTATTAGATGCCGTCTTAGGTATAATTAAGTGCACTTTGATATAATTGAGTAACTGAGGTATTTTGGTGAAACTATTGCATTGAAGGTATTTGGCCAATTACATTTGAATGTGATTCATTGATTGATTGTTTGGAAAAGAACTAACGTTATTTGCACTACATAGTGAATTTATGTGTTTTGTTTTGCACCTGAAATCAAGTCAATTGTAATTTTTCATTTTTGTATTTCTCTATTCCCTAAACTCAACTACTATACCCTTTCCCTAACTACGTTTCGGCAGTATTTTGATGGAATCGTGCACTTTATGAAAGAAGCATGACATTTGGCACACAGTTAGAACATGCCATATGGAACATTTTTGGCTATAGGGCCAGCGCAGATTTGTCTTGGGAAACTTGTGGGAGCCAATCAAAGTGGCTCTCATAGACTTTACTATGTACAGGAAAATAATACAAAAAATAAATATGCTTTAAGTAGCATGTAATGGGTCAAACTAGTTGTTTTTCGGGATTCTGAATCCAATGCAAAGATTTGTTTTGCTGGAAAAACATTCCTTGGGCCCATAAAACTATGGTTTAGTGATGAGTCGTCACTTTTCACAGTTTTGTGGCGGCAGTTTCTCGTAAAGGAATGTTTTTTGTGCAAAACAAATGCTTGCATTGGATTCAGAATCCCGAAAAACACCTAGTTTGACCCCTTACATGCTACTTAAAGCATATTTATTTTTTGTATTATTTTACTGTATAGTAAAGTCTATGAGAGCCCAACTTTGAGTGGCTCCCACAATTTTCCCAAGACAAATCTGCGATGGCCCTATAGCCAAAAATGTTCCATATGGCATGTTCTAACAGTGTGCCAAATGTCATGCTTCTTTCATAAAGTGCACGATTTTTGCCTGAAACGCTATAACTACAAGGGATATCTAAGGTTTTATTCCATAAAGGGCTCATTGGGGATTAATTATTTTGAAAACTCAAACTATAGCATAATATAACTTGGGAACCCTTCTCCATATATTCATGGGGATTAGATAGCCTGGCGGGCCATCCCTCATACTGCGTTCACTCATTCCTCCTTCCCACAGTATGAGGTCTGGACTTCAGCAGATAGGCATCGAGTATGAGAAGTTGGCCCCGATCATTTTCTGATCGGGGCCAATCAGTGACTGCGTTTCAACTGCTCTCCGCACAACAAGTGAAAAGCTTCCCCTGATTGGTCCATGTGTAGATGGTGACGTAGATGCTTGCTGCAGCATTTTCAAAACAACAATGGCTGCCCTCGATGCAACAAGTGTAACAGTTAACGCTGAAACAATAAAAACAGGAATAATTGAAGTTATATCAGAGTTGGAATCAATTACAACAATTAAAAAGGAACAGGAGTATGCGCTAGCGTAGTTCATCGACCGAAAAGACGCGTTTGTTTGCCGTTCTTCCGACTGGCTGCACTGTGATGACAGATGTTTCGCTACGCTGATTGGTTAGAAGAGTCTGTCAAGGCAAGTACTCCCGCCCACTTTTCAAGCTGCCTATAGCCCAAAGTCCTTGTGGGAAGGAACGAGTGAGTGAATGCACAGCAGGGGTCTCAGAGGCAATTGCCCGTTGGGCAAGTACAGGTCATGTTCTACTTGCCCACAGGTCGTGGTTCTGTTTTGAATTTGCAGCCTTTTATATGAGGACTTTCTATAGGCTGTTCCCCTGTAATCTTGGTGATAATCTTCTATAAGGGGTAGAACAAATCCTGACAGTGTTTTTTCATAACTTTGACTTGTCCTCTTCATGAAATGGATGGTCAGTAGTTTTACTTTTACTGTAAAAGTTATGAAATTGATCCATGAATGGAATCACCACATAGGCAAAAAACGCCTATCCTGAAAGATGGAGTTCCAATTCAATCCTTTGTCATTTTCTACCTGCTTGTTGTTTTTAACTCATGCTTGCACAGACGGTGTACAGGTAGCATCCTTACATCCCAGAACAATCAGAATGCAAAAATGTGATTCTGTTTTGAATCAGCAGCCTTTTATGTAAGGACTTTCTATAGGCGGAAATGACATTCCTAAGGAATATTCCCCTATAATCCTGGTGATATCTTCTATAAGGGGTAGTACAAACCCTGACAGTGTTTTTACTTGTCCTCTTCATGAAATGGATGGTCAGTAGTTACTTTTACTGCAAAAGTCATGAAATTGATCCATGAAGCGACTCACCACATACAAAAAAACGCCTACCCTGAAAGATGGAGTTCCTGTCATTTTCTACCTGCTGGTTGTTTTACCTCATACTTGCACAGGTGGTCTACAGTTAGTGTCCCTAGGTACATCCCAAGGCCTAATTCTCTTCACCTCAAAAGCAGCAAAAACATTGTTCTATAAGCAGTCTATGGTAGTCTAGCCTCGGAAACCCAGGCTTATTTTGGCGATCGGAAGAAAAACAAAGCCTGGGCAAGCCCCCCTATAACTGTGCTGGTTCATGACATTTTAATTGTATATATTTTACATCAGTATTGTTCATTTGAACTGGTTTGTTTAGGCTTATCCATTATAATTATAAAATTGCTATGATTTATCACTCGTTTCCCACCGCGGATCACTTCCTCATTTACTCAAAGTGGACAGCAGCAGGAGTCATGTCACCCTCCGCATCATTTCGAGACGCCTGAGGACCCGGTGAGATCTGCCGGGCCGCATAGATTGTCCGTGTTAGGTTAGACTAATGGTAGTCAGACTTAAATGCACTATGTAATGGAGTTGGAACAACTGAAGTTCGGGAGGTGTGGCCAAGCAGAGGACAATCAACTACTCCTTACCAGTCACTGGCAACTCCACCCATGCCACCCTGTGCCAACCACTCACCTATCTCCTACCAAGCCGACAACTCCTCCTTTACCATTCACGGTGGTATAAAAACCCAACTTAGAAAAATGGCGGCGTGCATAGTTTCCAGTAAAGAAGCGAAGCACTCACGTTCGCCTAGTTAGCTGTTTAAGCCAAACTTTGAACATACTCTTTATCGCCCCCAACTAGCATACCTATAACCCAGCATGGCAAATTTGAACCTCCTTCAAATTTACGCCTCCGATGATGAAGACATTTATAACACCAGTCTCCAGCAAAGCAAAAAACCCTCCTCATCTACTCACCAACCTCCAGCCACCGATCCATTCACCGACGAATCCCAGCATGAAGACTCTTCCCAATTCATCCCGGATACTCCACCAGACAAACGCAAAGTTAAGTCCGTAATATCCGTCCCTTCTTCTCAATCCGTTCCTTCTTCTCTGCAGCGTACTCCACGCGAATTCAGAAAACAAACTCCACCCCGGACCCGTCGCAAACTCACTCCTCTTCCTCGCAAATCACCACCAGCTCTGAGATCCAACCGCTCCTCTCCGTCTCCTAGCAATCCAGCTCACCGCTCTTCCCGTCCTCGCATCGCCCCATCTCCGTCACTCATTTCCGACTGGACCGTGGCAGGCCTCCAACGAGCGCTATCTAATAAAGGCGTCTCGTTCGCAAGGTCGATGCCCAAGCAGGGTCTGTACAATCTCCTAGCTGAAGCCACTACACAGCCGGACTGCAGCGGTGCCAACAGCAGCAACAACAACAACAACAACGCTCAGGGTCTGTCGCGCAGCGATGACGTCGCGGGGCCGGCTGCGTCGTCGCACGGCGGCCTCGTTGTGCGTTCGTCAGCAGCTTCTCGCGACGGTGACGCTGTGGGGTGGGCTACACCAAGCGGCAGCGGCGGCGGCGGCGGCGGCGTGCAGACCTCGGCTGCGGCTCGTCGAGGAAACCCATCGCGTCAGGCCGCTACGTCGCGAGGCCGTGCCATTACACGGCCGGTGGCTCCTCAAAGAGATGTTGTCTCCACCCCATCACAGGACTTCTCCACTACATTCAGACGCCAGTCCTTCCAGTCGTCCCCTCATCATCAGGTCCAGTCAGTCACAGCTACAGCAGCCACAGCAGCAACAGCCACAGCAACAGCAACAACAACAACGGCCAGTATCAACGAATCCTTTTACCACTCCACTCTCATTCCCTCCATGCCTAATCCTATTCAGTCTGTTACATTTGCTCCCAATCCATATGCTCCTCCTCCTCCTCAACCTGTTACATTTGCTCCCAATCCATATGCTCCTCCTCCTCCTCAACCTGTTTCTTTCTCCCTTGCCACAGCCACTCCAGCTCCCGTGCCACCTTCAGCCTTGGTCTTCAATACACCTATGGTTTCTACTTCACTCAGACAACAAATAATTCAAGGTATGGACATTGACTTTCCCACTCTCATCCGACCCACTGCATCCAATTCCCAACCCAGATCAGTCGAAGTAGGAGGAGTTTCCATTACACTCGGTGATTTAGCTCTGATAGGGCTGTTTTCTGGACGTACTTATAGTACATCTCGGAGGCCAACATGGTGCTGAGAGATGTTTCAATAAGAAGCACTGGGTCTGGTTTCTGGTGTATTTATTGATTCACGAACACAGTCAAATGTGTCCGGGCCCATTTGTCTACTGACAGCACGTGGCTGTTAGCAGAGAATGAGAGCCCAGAATGGCAGCAAACAAACAGTTTATATTGCATAGGTAGACTCCTCCTTAAGGAGGACAGATAGTGGGAGGGACCATACAAACAGGTTGGGCATACATTAGCTGGCGATTGTCAGACAGTATATACATACAGTATATTGATTCATTGTCAATCATCATATAGAAACAATACATTACAACATGGTACATGATGTTAAACTATATTAAAATACATACTGTAAGACAGAATATATATATTTGAGACACAGAGAGGCAGAGGGGGAAAGGGGGACAGAGGAGAGTTACAGGACAGCTGTGTGTGTGTGTGTGTGTGTGTGTGTGTGTGTGTGTGTGTGTGTGTGTGTGTGTGTGTGTGTGTGTGTGTGTGTGTGACAGAGGGGGGGGGGGGGGGAAGGGAGAGGGAGGAAGGGGAAGAGGAGGAGAGTGCCACAGAGGACAAATCAAAAGGGTTCTATAGTATGCATATCTCAAGAGCCTTTGTTTCAGGTGGGACACCTTTGTGTGTGTGTCATAAACAGAGGTACAGAGGAAGGACAGTCAAACATATGTTGTTGACCCGTCACTCCAGGCGGGATTCCCATCCTGTGAGAGAGCGATAGCAAGTGATGACACCCGATCTTGAGTGCAAAACTCAAGGAACCAATATGCATGAAAATAGCCCCCAACAATGTGGCTCACCAGGTGGTATGGAAGCCCACGAAGAGAATTACATTTTACGACCATATCATATCCTCCCTTTTGTTAATTAAAACAATTTAAATTGCTTAATTAAAACAATAAATGTAACTTTAATTACGACAATAAATGTAATTCTAATTTATAATGTATATACCATAATAATTTCTTAAATTCAACAAAATACATAGCATTGTCACACTTTGATTAACTTTATTCAGAACAGTGTGATTGCTGTGACTTTGACAGAGTTGCTAACAAAATTTTACAAGTTTGCAGTTTTCTTTCTTGTCATATGTGTCATATGTCATGAGGTACAGTGCGTGTTTGAATGCATTATACAACCTGCTTGTTGAATTCATCTGAAGGACGCCGCCGTGTGCAGTTCTCAAACCCTCCCCGTCACCCTGCGCCAGTACCTGCTACGCTGCCCTCATTGTCGTCATCATGCGGTGTGCTGTCTTCTTCCGATGAGTCGTAGGCAACCACATTTGGTCAATTGTTTTGTGACAGCTGATTGACAGCTGGGCCGACCATGTCCATCTTACTGAGAGCTGCATTGTCAGTTTTCTTCTCAAAATGTCTTTTCTTCTTTATGCTTAGTTTTCTCAAAATGTCAGTGTTTTTCAGTTTCTTCTTCTTCCTCAAAAAGGTCAATGTTTCTCTCATAGCTGAATGTGGCCATTGTCCCCTCCCCTTGTCTACACTGGAGGCAAGCAGACGGTAGGAGAGAGTTGAGGTCACCAGGCAGGCAGACAGGTTGAGCAGGGTTTGTGGTCACCAGAAGGAGCCGGGTGCTGTCTGGGCATCGGGCACGGCTGGCATGCAGGCAGGCTTTAGGGAGCGAGTTGAGAGGGGTATCCGAGAACAGCACAGGACAGACGCGCCTGCAGAGGAAAAATTAAAAATAGACACCAGGTCACTTGCATATGTTCTCATCATTTCTGCATCATATTGACATATTTTTTTTTTCATAAATCATTATCTATAAATCCCCTCTTTTTTTTTTTTTTTTTTCCTTTTTTTTTATACATTTACATCACATCATCTCATTCATTATCTATAAAACAACACTACATTGCTTAAAATGCATGCTTGAGGAGGATGATACGTCAACATCGTGCACATGTTGGCCTTCACAAATCCTCAAACAGTGTATTCAACCATTATGCATTAACGTTAACTACATGTCTGAGTACGATGGCAAGCAAGCATTGCGCATATGCTTTGAGCTTAACACAGCCCCCAAACAGTGTATTTAACCATACTATGTAAATATTAGAGAAAAAATAAATGTTCCCTTTTAATTGTTTCTTCACACTTTTCTTCTAATTTCTCCACACTTATGTTTAAACATGTCTTAAGTCCACAAGGCAGCGCAAAGCGACTCGTTGTGAGCTTGTAAATCTGCTACTTTCATTACTACTAGTTTGGGCTTAAATGTGTTGGTGGAGTAAAAGTGTCACATGACAATACAGCCAATCAGCATGACAAGTTTGAATGAAAAGAACCAAAGTATTTTCTGTCCACACCCAACGTCAACATGAGAGAACATAGGTTTACCATACTATAAAAGAGGTGTTGGGTGCCCTGCTGAGAGGCAGGAAGAAATTCTACAGACACAAGGAAAGTCTCCCAGATCTTAAACAAAAGGTCTCAAATTCTTATGTAATCATGTTTAAGAAAATTGTATCTCCTCAGACACCCGTCAAGTATGATTGTTTGACGCTGTTGAACTATCACTCCACACACTTACTTTTTAAAGTATAATTTCATACGTTTAACTAATGGGGTCATTTTAATCCCAGTGTGTTTCAGATTATTGTGTCTTGTTTACGAAAGTGATAAAAGTAGAGAAATAACAAAGAGAGATAGTCACACACACATGCTCAGATCAGATCTCAGTCACACAAGTGGGGGTCAATCATACAATAGGACTCACACACACTCATTTGCATTGTGTGAGATGTCTCCACACACACACTCACTCATTTACATACAGGTCTACTGTGACTTAACTTCTCACAAAACTCACAACTTTCACACAGAAAGGAAGAAAATGAAGGAAGAAAGTTTACAGTACAGCCTAATCTTAAAGAGCAAGTTGACCCAACTCAATCATTAATTGTATGTGTTACCTTTTCTTAATATGGGCACTCTTAACTTTAGTCAGTACAGAACAATGTCCGGTAGTTTTTTCATATTTATAGGTTATATAAAGGTTTCAAAGAAAAACATTTTTCTTTGTTTCTCCAATCTCCACTTAGGAGATCCTTACCCTAGGGGGCACCTGGTCAGGCTTTAGGTAGGCTAAATAGCTTTTGTCACCTCTGTCCTCCCCTCTCTCCACCCTCCCCCTGCAGGGGAGACAGAGGGAGAGAGACAGGAGGAGAGAATCCATTCCTTCTTATTTTACACCAGAAAGTCAACCCGGTTTATTTCCATACTTTACTTCATATCGTATTCCTAAATTTTCCCTAAATTTGATTCCTATTTGGTTTATTGGCAAAACTGAACTATTCTAAAACTATTACTTGGCTTGAGTTGCACTGAAACATTTAACTGTATCTTGTATGTAATATGCTCATGTACATAGCCTAGACTATGTACATTATTACTTTGCTTGAGTTAAACTGAATCGGTCAACTATCTTATTTGTAATATTTTATTTTAAATAGAACACGTTTAACTAGTTTTTACCTCTCCTAATAAATAGTTTAGCAAATGATATGTATTTTACACTGACTTTTATTTTCGCCCATCTTTCCTTACAGACCTAATCTGTACTTAGGTGTACAGTAACCCAACCCAAATGACTCCAAATGACACATTTAAAACGTCTTAAAAATGTGGTCGGTTTAACTGGCCTAAACCACACACAAAGACCTTGGCATAATGACACATTAAAAACTATTTTTTTTTAAATGTGGTCGGTTTAACTGGCCTAAACCACACACAAAGACCCTGGCATATGCAATTTAATTGCGCCAACAAACCCTAACAAATGAGTCCAAGTGACACATTAAAAACTTTTTTTAAAATGTGGTCGGTTTAACTGGCCTAAACCACACACAAAGACCCTGGCATACGCAATTTAATTGCGCCAGCAAACCCTAACACATAACTTCTTTTAACCCACTCTTTCTTCGTCTGTTCCAATGACTCTTTAAAGAAATACATGGGCGAAACTACAAAGACAGCTCGGCAAAATATGGTCTATTTTAACTCCGTTTCTATTAATTCCTTTCACGGTCTTAATTGCTCTTAATTGTCAGGATTTTTCTATTTAGAGTATGGAAATAAAAACATCTCACCGTCTCTAGCGAAAGCCACAGGTTCTTTTGAATCCAGGTGTCCGAAAATCCAGGGAAGAGGAGGTCTGTGGTTCTCCTCTGTCGACTAAGGCACGTTCCTCTCCTCTCCTGGAGATCGATACACTGGATCCCACTTCTGACACCATCTGATAGGGCTGTTTTCTGGACGTACTTATAGTACATCTCGGAGGCCAACACGGTGCTGAGAGATGTTTCAATAAGAAGCACTGGGTCTGGTTTCTGGTGTATTTATTGATTCACGAACACAGTCAAATGTGTCCGGGCCCATTTGTCTACTGACAGCACGTGGCTGTTAGCAGAGAATGAGAGCCCAGAATGGCAGCAAACAAACAGTTTATATTGCATAGGTAGACTCCTCCTTAAGGAGGACAGATAGTGGGAGGGACCATACAAACAGGTTGGGCATACATTAGCTGGCGATTGTCAGACAGTATATACATACAGTATATTGATTCATTGTCAATCATCATATAGAAACAATACATTAAAACATGGTACATGATGTTAAACTATATGAAAATACATACTGTAAGACAGAATATATATATTTGAGACACAGAGAGGCAGAGGGGGAAAGGGGGACATAGGAGAGTTACAGGACAGCTGTGTGTGTGTGTGTGTGTGTGTGTGTGTGTGTGTGTGACAGAGGGGGGGGGGGGGGGGGAAGGGAGAGGGAGGAAGGGGAAGAGGAGGAGAGTGCCACAGAGGACAGATCAAAAGGGTTCTATAGTATGCATATCTCAAGAGCCTTTGTTTCAGGTGGGACACCTTTGTGTGTGTGTCATAAACAGAGGTACAGAGGAAGGACAGTCAAACATATGTTGTTGACCCGTCACTCCAGGCGGGATTCCCATCCTGTGAGAGAGCGATAGCAAGTGATGACACCCGATCTTGAGTGCAAAACTCAAGGAACCAATATGCATGAAAATAGCCCCCAACAATGTGGCTCACCAGGTGGTATGGAAGCCCACGAAGAGAATTACATTTTACGACCATATCAGCTCCATCCTCCTCAACCATCCTCACCCCAACCGAATTTGTTCTGGCTTTCTCCATTTACCGTGACATCATCTGTTCCGCATACCCATCCCGTCGCCAGGAATTAGATGATTATCTTTTTATTTGCATGGACTTATCCGCCCGCTTTGGCGGTACTCTCTTCTATGAGTACCACCGCCAAATTAACGCAGCGCAACTCAGCCACCTATTGGGGCGCCCTGGACTTAGACCTGTATTGCAGGATCTTCGCAGGAAAAACCACAAACTCATGCAGTCTTTGCAATTGCCCCGCCCATCCCACCACTCAATGCACCTTCATTGCACCAGCCCCCCGCCCCCCGGCTCCTCAGCGCTCCTTCAGCCCGACCATTCCTTCTCTCTTCAGCGGGCCCGTCATGCCCAGAGCCAATACCATGCCCCGAGCCAATACCACCACCAGCAACCAGCAGTACCCAGCAGCCTCTAAGGCCAGAGACCGTCGCGGCCGCCCTCTCATTTTCGTGGGAAACAAAATGTTGTGTAACAACTTCAACGAGGGCGGCTGCGACCTCTCGTCGTGTAAACTGCTCCACATGTGCACTTTCTGTGCAGGTCCCCACTCCCGCATCACCTGCCCCCAGAAACCAAGAAACCCGTCTAAAAGCTGACTGTCTATAGACCTCAATACCCCAATTATCATCCCCGAGCTCGCCAAGGAGCTCTCTAACCATCCCAACCCAGATTTCATCCATTTCTTCATTGACGGCCTCAACTATGGATTCCTTCCAGGACTAGCCACTACACCCTCATCCACCCATGTTTGCAATAATCTCCTTTCAGCCACCACCGACCCCGAGACGGTGACAACTCTCCTCCAAAAAGAGGTAAAAAACAAGTTCATGATTGGCCCTTTCTCATCACCACCATTCCCCTCCTTCCGTATAAGCCCCATTGGCGTCGCAACTAGAAAATACTCCGGAAAAAAGCGGCTAATCATCGACCTCTCCTCTCCACATGGCTCATCCGTCCCAAGCATCAACAGCCTCATTCCCAGTGAAGACTTCTCCCTACATTACACCACAATCGACCACGCCATCACTCTCATCCGTCTCGCCGGCCACGGCGCCTGGTTATCCAAAGCAGACATCACTTCCGCCTTCAAAGTTCTTCCCCTCCACCCGGATTCGTGGAACCTATTCGGCGTCTGCTGGCAGGGATCCTATTACTTCGCTGTCCGCCTCACGTTCGGTTGTAAGAGTAGCCCCAAACTCTTCGACAACTTATCAGAACTCCTCTGCTGGATCCTCACCAATAACTACAAGCTCCCATATCTCATTCACCTCCTCGACGACTTCCTCACCGTCGATCCCCCATCAGCACCACCAGCAAGAAGCCTCACTATCCTCAAGTCCGTATTCAACCGTCTCGGAGTCCCCCTAGCCGAGGAGAAAACCGAAGGACCCTTCACCACCATAGAGTTCCTTGGCATCACCCTGGATTCCACCACCTTCCAAGCCTCACTCCCTCCGGATAAACTAAACCGCATCACATCACTCATTTCCAACTACCTCATCGCTCCCCAGTGCACCAAGCAACAGCTACTTTCACTCCTCGGGCACTTTAACTATGCAATCCGGATTATTCCCCAAGGCCGTTCCTTCATCTCCCACCTCCTAGTTGTAGCATCCTCAGTCCCATCTCTCCACCACCAAGTCAACCTCACACCCGAATGTCTCTCTGAACTAAGTCTCTGGCACAAACTCCTCACTCACTGGAATGGCATCACTTTCTTCTACCAAGACTTCGTATCATCACCAGAGGACCTCCAACTTTTCACCGATGCGGCACCTTCCGTCGGTTTCGGAGGGTACTACGGGGGAAGGTGGTTCGCTGCCGAGTGGCCAGAGGAGCTAAGCTCCCAACCGGACGACACCGCATCTTCCGCTCTGTTTGAGTTATACCCTATTGTCGTTGCAGCTTCCCTCTGGGGCTCGGAGTGGGCCAGCAGATCCATCCTCATCCACTCCGACAACCTCTCCACCGTCCATATCATTAATAAAGGCCGTTCTTCCTCACTCCCCATCATGTCACTTCTCCGCCGTCTCACCTGGATCACCGTCACAAACAATTTCATTATCCGTGCAGCCCATATCCCTGGTCACCTCAACCGTATTGCTGATTCCCTCTCTCGTTTCCATTTCCAGAGATTCAGAGAATTGTCTCCACAAGCCGACCAGACGCCAACCCCGGTTCCTCCTTATTCAGAGATGTCATTCCTGTAAATCACCCGCTCCACCACCTCGTCACCCTATCCCAGGACACCATTCTCCAAGGCATTGCCCCATCCACCCTCTCCTCCTATTGGACAGCCTGGAGAAGTTTCCAATCCTTCCACGCCCTTTACAACATCCATTTCCCAGCTACAGACCTCATCACACTCTCCTCATACGTCAGCCATCTCCACACAACCGGCATCAGAACCTCAACTATCCGTGTCTACCTGTGTGGCATCAACTTTTTCATTAAAATAATAACAGGCTCCCCCCATCCATCCATCCAACATCCACAAATCACCATGCTACTCAACGGCCTCCAAAGGAACGAAATTAGACTTCCACCTCAACGCCAACCCATCACCATCGATATCCTAGCCAGGTGCATCCACGTCCTCCGCACCGGCTACATCAATAACCACACAGACGCAACGCTCGAAGCTATGTTCCTCCTGGCTTTTTTTGGGTTCCTAAGATGCTCCGAGTTCACCGCCTCTAACGCCAGATTCAATCCCGTTCGCCACCCTTGCCTGGCTGATCTAAAAATCCATAACTCGTCTTCTCTCGTCTACACCGTCAAATACAGCAAAACCGACCAGTATGGCAACACCACTCCCATCTTCATCTACAAACTCAACTCCTTCCTCAGCCCCTACGAGCCCCTCCTTAATTACACGTCCACCCGACGCGCCCAGCACGCAGCTCCATCAGACCCTCTGTTCATCACTAACAGCGGCTCCATCGCCACCCGCACTTGGTTCCATTCCCACCTCCGAATGGTCCTTTCCAAGGCCGGATACTCCCCCGAGCTCTTCTCCGGTCACTCTTTCAGAATTGGAGCTGCGTCCACAGCATCAAGCAAAGGAGTTCCTGACCACATAATCCAAGTCCTCGGCCGATGGTCATCCCAAGCCTACCACAGCTACATCCGTACAAATTCCCCGGACCTCCTGAACGCCCAACTCTCCATGGTCTTGTAAACCCACAATAAGATTCTTTTGGGGTCTCTCAACATCCTCCAGCACGGACGCGTGCTCTTGACCCCTAAGCCAAAGTACCTGGGTCTGCGACCCCCCGGAACCTCCCCATGCTCCTGACCATCGAAGCAGCACACTTCACGCTTGCGTGTGGTGATGACCTTCGATGATCATGCTAGCACCCAAAATGCCATTCTCGTGCCCTGGCCATCTAAGCAGCACACCACACGCTTGCGTGTGGTGATGACCTTAGATGACCACGCACTCAGAGTGTCATTTTATGCCCTTGGCCATCTAAGCAGCACACACCATGCTTGCATGGTGCGTGACCTTAGATGACCACGCTGGCACCCAATGTCATCCCAGCCCTGATGACCTAGCCGGCACCTACGTCATTCATGCCCAGATGACCGTGCCGTCTCCCCCATGCTGCTCGCGCGTCTTAGCCATCTAAGCCGCACACAGCACGCTTGAGTGTTGTGATGTCCTTAGATGACTATTTCGCACTCAGCATTATGGCCGTTTATGCTGCACATCCCATGCCTCGCATGTGATGCGCCCATAAACGACCATACACCAAAACCTAAATGTTGTTCGTGCCCTTGGCCCTCTAAGCTGCACACTGCACGCTTGCGTGTAGTGCTGACCTTAGATGACCATTAGCACTCTGCATTCTTGGCCGTTTATGCCGCACATCTCATGCCACGCATGCGATGCGCCCATAAACGACCAGGCTCTCGGTCTTTCAATAAACAACCTTAAACCTATTTTTGTCTGATGCTTGGTCTCTCCTAGTGAAATGGAGTTGGAACAACTGAAGTTCGGGAGGTGTGGCCAAGCAGAGGACAATCAACTACTCCTTACCAGTCACTGGCAACTCCACCCATGCCACCCTGTGCCAACCACTCACCTATCTCCTACCAAGCCGACAACTCCTCCTTTACCATTCACGGTGGTATAAAAACCCAACTTAGAAAAATGGCGGCGTGCATAGTTTCCAGTAACCCACCCTCCCTCCCTCTTCTTTTATGTTCTACCTCTATCCTCTCTACAGGTTCCAGGTGGGGTCTCTCAACATCCTCCAGCACGGACGCGTGCTCTTGACCCCTAAGCCAAAGTACCTGGGTCTGCGACCCCCCGGAACCTCCCCATGCTCCTGACCATCGAAGCAGCACACTTCACGCTTGCGTGTGGTGATGACCTTCGATGATCATGCTAGCACCCAAAATGCCATTCTCGTGCCCTGGCCATCTAAGCAGCACACCACACGCTTGCGTGTGGTGATGACCTTAGATGACCACGCACTCAGAGTGTCATTTTATGCCCTTGGCCATCTAAGCAGCACACACCATGCTTGCATGGTGCGTGACCTTAGATGACCACGCTGGCACCCAATGTCATCCCAGCCCTGATGACCTAGCCGGCACCTACGTCATTCATGCCCAGATGACCGTGCCGTCTCCCCCATGCTGCTCGCGCGTCTTAGCCATCTAAGCCGCACACAGCACGCTTGCGTGTTGTGATGTCCTTAGATGACTATTTCGCACTTCGCAGGAATTTCACGGCGGCCACGACGGCCATGGCCGTCGTTGCCCCTCTCTTTGGCCGTGTGCCCCTCGAAAAATGACATGCTCAAACGGCCACAGTGGCCGTGGTGCCCCTGCTGTCCCATGCAGTGCCCAGCGCCCACAGCAGTTCACAATTTCATTGAGGAATAAAGAGGAGACGAAAATGTAACCCTAACTACAAAATAAAGACTGGGCTAAAATCTGTCTTCATTTTAGTTCACGAACAAAGAGAGTACGAAATATGTCCTGCGATGCGCATTACGGTCAAACACCTGCTGCTTTCTGACATGCAGTGGCAGATAGAGGCGGGACGTTCACGAACGAATCGAGTCTTTTGAACGGCTCTTTGATATGAACGATGGGATCCGGTTCGCAATCGCAGTATAGGGAGCCGTTCCTTTAATGAACAACAGTGGTGGGAAAAGTACAACAATGTAGAAATACTCTGCCACAAGTTGAAGTTTGGAATAAAAAATGTAGACTACTTGAGTAAAAATATCAAAGTATTGGTATCAAAATGTAGTTAAAGTAGAAAGTACTTATTATGCAAAATGTCCCATTTCACAATTTTTCCAATGAATAAAATGTAGGGGGAAAAAACATTTGAAAATAGCAGATCTAAAAGCTCACAGCTTGTAGATCGGCTATTTTCAAATGGCAGGTAGGCCTATGTACCTATTATGTCCGAAATAAATGTATATAGGGTTGAAGTGATAATTATAATCAAAATCTACAAAGTAACTACAACTAGTGACTAGAATGAGCCAGTCTTTTGAACGGCTCTTTGAAATGAACGGATCCTAGAGATCCGGCTCACTTCAAAGAGCCATAAATCCCATCTCCAGTGGCAGAGCGCACGCACACACGCAGAGAGAGAGAGAGAGAGAGAGAGAGAGAGAGAGAGAGAGAGAGAGAGAGAGTTGAATGGACACAGCAGTAAAAGTTACAAAACTACTAAGCGACGATGTTTATCTGTCACAGAGGCATGGAGGATGTTTGCAACATGTTCCAACGTTATCAAGCCATACGTCCAACACGCGACAAAATAAAGGAATATATAAGGCTAGAACAGGGAACCAGCTGATGTGATGGAAATAATCCCCCCGCGCAGATGTGTGGAGACAGAGAAAATGTGAGGGAACGGCTGTGTACACGTACCTGAACTCTAGCATTAGGCCAAAAAAAAAGAATCCATACAAAAATGTTAAATCCATGTTGGTCTACTGTTAGCCTAGCGTGTAGCAACAACAAACACAAACTCAAACGATTGATTGATTGATTGAAGAATTTATTAGAAGTTTGCAATAGAAAAAAAGTACAGTTTCATGACAGTACAAATCACTGGTACAAGGTCAACTAAAAGGAGATCCTAGAAAGCCGAGGCTTATTTCCACAGGAACCACACTTTAAGTATCTCATATAACATTGAAAGACAGACGGATAGAACATAGTACTTTATCTAGGATAATATCAGTTTCAAAAGCATAACATCAAATACAAAGGCAGAAAAAAGAATAATAAAAAAGGGGGGGGGGAACTAGCCCCCTTGTTTGCGTGCGACGCTCACGTGTATGCACGTGCACGCGCGGGTGTGTGTGTGTGTGTGTGTGTGTGTGTGTGTGTGTGTGTGTGTGTGTGTGTGTGGTGTACATGCTTATTTACCTATAGGCTACTGGACTGGTGGTTCTGCAACTTCTGCAGGTGTTGTTTAGTAATGTTAGGCTGTGGCTACTGGATTGTGGGTTCAGTTGGATGAACTGGACATTGTCTACTAGCTGGTATTGTCTTACTGTACTGTACTGTACTGTATGTAATGTACTACTGTAATGTACTGAGATCAGTTGGTTGAATAGACATTGGTTATATAACCAGGACAGGTGTTCTGTGTTCTCTTGTACTGTATTCCTAAAATAGTTTTTTTCATCAAAAGGATGAGAGGAAATGTTGTGTGAAATAATTATGATTACATGGCAATCTTTGTCCAATTAAAGGGTAAATAAAGGGGTAAAATAATTGTCATGATGACTAAAACTAGTCTAAAATGTCAACAGTTTTTGTTTGTACTTAATCTTTAAGCAAAATTAATTATGACTGTCGAGGCGTGGACTTAAAATCACTGTTTTAATTGATGGCCTTCTTGCCCTGGCACTTGGCCTTTGTGCCCTCAAAAATTTGACAACACTAAAGGCCAACTGGCCTTGCCCCTAAAATGACGAAATTCTAGGCCTGCTCGCATGTGATGCGCCCATAAACGACCATACACCAAAACCTAAATGTTGTTCGTGCCCTTGGCCCTCTAAGCTGCACACTGCACGCTTGCGTGTAGTGCTGACCTTAGATGACCATTAGCACTCTGCATTCTTGGCCGTTTATGCCGCACATCTCATGCCACGCATGCGATGCGCCCATAAACGACCAGGCTCTCGGTCTTTCAATAAACAACCATAAACCTATTTTTGTCTGATGCTTGGTCTCTCCTAGTGAACTGTATGTAGGCCTATATGCAGTAGAATACACTACATTTTGTGTGCCATTCTTAATGCCACATAATAACAGATTTTTCTCATTTTCGTTTATTTAGTTTATTTATTTTTCAATCAACAACTATTTTGAGCACTGTGAGGGAGACTGACCAATATTTTTATTTATTTGAATTAGTCACAAGCATTAGGACAGTCCATAAATAGATTCAGGAGCAATATTCCAACCCTTCCCAACTGGATTCCACAGAAGGGGTTTGGGAACATGATTGTGGTACTATATAACACTTTGCTACATAGCCTGTTGAACTTGCTGTTCAAAGGCATCCTCAGTGGGAGGCAGATGTAAGACTGACATTTCTGTCGTTGAGGCAAGAATACAACAGAGCTCATCAAGACTGGAACACGGCTGGCCCTTTCCCTTATTTTTTTAGGCCATAGAGAATGAGGGCATATTATCTTGCACATGCTAAAGTCTCTGGTAGACTATCTGTCAAGCCAAAGATGACCCTGAAGCTCATTTATGTGCTTCTCCAGTTTGTTGAAAGCTGTTGTTTTGCTTATTCTGAACAGGCTGCTCGTTGCATTGCATACAGTCAATGCGTGCCATGCTGGAAGACTCACACAAAGCCACTCCCAATGTATTTGTAATATCAGACATCCCATGACCAGCATGCAATGAAAATGTTAGCTGTTCCAAGGAGTTGTTGACTGACATAGTAGATGAGCAACACAACTACATCCATAGTACTGTACATATAAATAGTGTCAGGGTCTGAGAACCTTTGGCTTGACAGATGGTCTTCCAGAGGCTTCAGCATGTACAAGACAATATGCCCTCACTCTCTATGGCCTAAAAAAAGAAGGCAAAGGGCCAGCCATGTTCCAGTCTTGATGAGCTCGGTTGTATTATTGTATCATGGACAGACATGCCAGTCTCACATCTGCCTCCCACTGAGGATACTTTTGAATGCTCAACAGGCTATGTACCAAACTGGTACAGTATGGTGCCACAATCATGTCCCCAACCCCCTTCTGTGGAATCCAGTTGGGAAGGGTTGGATGCTAAAAGATGATACATCACTACAGCCTGTCCTGTTCAAAAAATAGCCTGCACCAAGCAGTAAGAGACCTCACCCAACTACTGCTAGGATTGTTGCAGTCAAAGTAGTATGTGCCTAAAATGTCTCTCTGTGGGATTGTGTTGCACATCATTTTGCTCCTGTATTTACAGTACATTGACTGTAAACTAAAATAAACAAGAAATGACACAATCCTTTTATACCAGCTTGTGCCTTGAGGACCAGCCTTGTGGAGCATTGTAGTGGCCTTGTGGTTATAATCCACTGGGAACTGAATTCCTTCTTACCGTTTATATATATAACAATATATACCATCATACCATATTTATTACCGTAACATAAATAGTTAAGCCAGAATTCAATTAATCCATTGACCAGCCATTGGATACACAGCCGATTACGTCACAAAATCTCCTGCCAAAATGACGTCAGAATTTGGGAGATCACAGCTTTAATCATTCACCAGCTTTGCAAGCAAGCTGGTAAAAATTGGTCAGTCTCCCTCACACTGCTCAAAATAGTTGTTGCTATGAAAGTATTGAAAAAGAAATAAATGAAAATGATAAAAAGCTGCTGATTGATTATTTGGCATTAAGAATGGCACACATATATACGGTACCTACAGTATACCTATAGGCTACCTGAGAACCATCCGTAGATTCTATATGAATATGAAGTGTGTAGAGACATGGTATCAAATTGTAATCCCACTTCATTTTGTTGTATTTGAGGCATTATTACAGTATTAATAGATAGAGGAACCCTGCTGATTCACAATACAATTTTGGGTGTTATTCACAGGCAACCGGCAAGACCATCACCCAAATCAAAAATTAATCAAATTAATTACAGGCTTTGTAATTACTGAATCGCATTTTAATCGCATATTAATATTTGACCCGAGAAGCTTTTTTTTTTCAAGTAAAACACATTTTGCTGTACAAGTGAATCAACGAGAGTTTTTTAAATCTAAATTTCGCATCCACTGGGCCAAGTAAAGCACTCTGATCAGCTACTTCTCCCTTTGCGTTTGTTGTCTCTTCTTGGTTGGTGCAACGCTATGATCGGTATGCCCGAAACTGAAGGTTCTGTGTTGCAAAAACTAAGTGCGATTAAAATGCGTTATTTTTTTAATTGCGTCAATTTTCTGTAATTAATTAATCGCAATTAATCAGTTAAAGTCCCAGCCCTAGATAATATTACAATATACAAGATAAGCAATTAGAAGACGGTCGTGCTCTGTCTGACTATAACATCCAAAAGGAGTCGACTCTCCACCTTGTGCTGCGTCTGAGGGGAGGGCAGTAAATGATTCCATATGTGAAATATATTGCTGATAATATATCTACTGTATATATAATATATAGACATATGGTTAAAAAAAGTAAAACCACATAAAAAACTAAAATAAAAAAGTTTTGAATCACACGGAGCTTTTAGCTCCATCTGAATCAGACGATGTACATTTTGATCTTAAACCTACAAAGAAAAAGAAAACTCAAGGGGCAGGCAGGTTTACTCACTGAGAAGAGCACATACCATGATATAATGTACCTGTGGTCTTCAAAGGAGCGATGGGACAGCATTGCTCCTACTCCCACATCAGAAGCGTCCACCTCAACATTGAATTGGCGGTTTGGCTCAGGGTGGATCAGGACAGGGGCAGACGTGAACCGGATCTTGAGGTACTGGAACGCCTTCTCCGCCTCAGGTGACCAGTCACTTTGGAGGAGGTGAGGGCAGTGAGGGGGGCCGCCAATATGCTGTAACCTCTATTAGAAGAGCCTTCCGGTTAGCGGGCTGCTTCCGGTTAGCGGGCTGCGGCCACTCGACCACCGCTCTCACCGCTCTGGGTTCATAGGGATGCTGTCAGCAGAAAGAATGTAGCCCAGGACAAGGACAAGTATCAGACATCAGGTTGATCAGGTTGATGGGGCAGTCATAAGGGCAATGTGGGGGTAAAGACATGGCGACATGGCCCGAGCTTTGTTGAAAAGAAAAAAAAAAGTCCCAGTATTCAGGCGGAACCACAGACAGGTCTGGGGAGTAGTTATGGTGCAGACTGAGGGGAGAGTGAGGTGAGAGTGAGGTTTGAGCAGTTAGTGAGACAATACTGCCCCCAGGAGGTGATCTTGCCACATGACCAGTCTATGGAGGGGTTATGCAAGGCTAACCAGGGATGTCCTAAAATGACTGGGACATTAGCTTCACCAGAATGAATTAAACACTGAGTTTCCAACTGAGAATCATTGCAACAAATAATAACAGGCTGGAATAACACAATAACAACACAATAATTCCCTGCTTATGGATGAGCTTTTTTTGTCTTGTTCTTCTTGTCTGCTATTTCAAAAATTGAGTGATCAAGAGCTTCAATCTTCTTTTCGTTCTTGAACTCTGCCTTCACGATGTTTGACTTGGGACTCCCAGTGGATCTCAGCCATTGTTTCATCTGCTTCACATCATTGCTTGGGCCTTGCAGCTGTCCTTCAACAGTTCCCGCCTCTGTATTTTTGACCCAGCCAACTAAGCCTAGCCTTTTGGCCTCTGCTAGTGTGCATTTCCGAAAGTTTACACCCTGCACTCGACCAGAAATGTCATAATCCACTGAAATGAGATCTTTACCAGAGGCCATAATGAACAATACAGTGATGCTGCTCTCTGTAAAGTTTAAAATATAACCTGATGATTGTGTATAAATCAACAGGCGTGGCAGTACTTATCACACTCCGATCAGCGAGAAGGAAAACTGGTTTGTGGTGTGTGATGTTAGCGAACGGCCTGTTATATAGTCATGGTGGCGTGACACGTGTTTCTGTTGTACAGTCATGGCGTCGGCCCCGGCAACGCATGCTGTCTATGACGATAGTCTCATGTGACACAAGGGTGTAGTCATTAAGCGCCGATATAAACGCACAATAGCTTATTAGTATCATAACCACAGCACTGGATACCAAAAGACTTTCTTCTCCTGTGTTAAGCTACTGTCCTCCCTGACTGACATTTACAGGCCAGAGACGCTTCAATCTGACACGGTCCTGACCCATTGACCCTGAAGAATGTTCCTGAACAGAATATAGTTTCAACCACAAATGCCACTTGCATCTAGTTCTGTAAAAACATGCTAGTTTCACCAAGCATACACCCAGCTGTCACCAAGCAGTATTATGAGCAGAACTTGGCTCATAATACTGTTCCCTTTCATTGGATTACGTTATCATCCGTCCGTATTCATCTTGTCCGTATCTCTGTCATGCCTGACACTGTGGTTCCCCTCAACCTGCAGTTTAGTCTGTGAACCGTCACAGATTGACCGTATCTCTGTCTCTCTCTGTCTGTCTGTAACGCCTGACACTGTGTTTCCCCTGACACATCACTGTGACATCACAGTGATGTCAGATCCTCAGAGCAGGGATCTCCATGTATGGACATAAAAGGGATCTCCATATATGGGCATAAAAGGGATTGTATGTATGATGTCAGATGACAGAATCCATATATGACCAAGATTTGAGGTCTCTTTTTGCATGTATGGCTAGGGTTTTATGAGGTCATTGTCGCGATCTCCATATATGGAGATCCATGTGATGATATTAAGCTCTATATATGGGGATCCATGTGTTATACCAATTATAGAGAGTAACAAGCAAGAGGATGTGGAAAGCCTTCGTAACAGTCACCCCCTGATTTCCGGTAGAAATCTGTCAGTTATATGAAGGCTTGAACAGAATTATTCCATTAGTCGGTCAGTGCATTGTTAGTTGATTCTTGATTGTTGGATGATTATTCACTGGCTTTACTAATTAACATATGTTTTATGCCCATATAGAGATTCCCATATTATCAATATTAAGGACATTATTAAGGTTATTATGTTATCAATATTAAGGACATATCTGGGAATGCCCATATTTGGTAATGCCCATATATGGGCATGTTTTGACATAACATTCTTGACTATCATGCAGTCTCTATGAGTAACTGGTCCCATATACATCTTGAATTGGCGCGACCTCGCATGTCACCCTGTGCGCGACCTCGCATGTCACCCTGAGGTGTCTTACTAGTGAGCATCTCTTCCTCAAATCACACTTTTTTGTAATGTGCGATCGTCCACAATGCCAGCACAGATTCCCGTTTATGACCTAACTACGCTTCTGGGCTGTGGTCAGCCGCTTGAAGTTTTCGCAGCGGGTCAGAGTGTGTGTCATGGTGGCCGTGAATGGACAGGATGATTCAGCCAGTAGACAGGCTTCTTCGAACTGGAGACGATCAGACAATACCTGGAATTTGAACTTTTCTGCAGGGAACGTGTCTTCCAGTGCCCGTTTCAACTTTGAGAATTCCCTGGGATCTGGAGAGGAGAAGATAGGAATGATGGGTGCTGGCCCCCGGTAGATCTGCTCCTGACTCATGTATGGGTCAGTGCGGTAGATTATTACTGGTCAAGAGCGATGCCTCCGATCATCCTTGAGGGGTCTGACCTGTTCTGGTCTTGAAGAGCTGGTGAGCTGGTTCTGCTTCTAGAGTGAGGGTAGCACTGGGAAGGGGATCGAGACCGTCTTTTGGAATGGTGCTGTGAAGATTGAGAGTGTCCTCTGGTGGGGGTACGTCGCCGCTGTCCAAGTGTATGATACTCTGAAGAGTGAGATCGACCGCTGGAACAGGTGCGTTGTTGTCTAGAATAGTACCTGGAGACTGGAATGCGTCCGGCTGGAGAGGTGGGGAATCGAGTGTTCAACTACCTCTAAACCATGTCGCCCACACTTCTACTAAAGGTGCACAGATATTGATATCGTATCGGTATCGGCCGCCAATATGAAGGTAATTAATGTTAATTAATGAATCGGATATCGGACAGAACGTCGCCGATCCGAGTCCCGATATAAATAATAATAGTCTAATAAATATACAATATAATCACGCAATTGTAAGCCCATGTCCAAATGTTTTTAGCATATAATTATTAAATAAACGATCCCACAATCTTCTTATGGATCAAACTTTTCTTTCGTCGCTCCTCCACTCTTGTCTTACGAGACACGGCTTCGCTGCATGGGAGCCAGTTGACGGCTGCACGGCAGAGAGCAAAGAAGCGTTTGGTTGGTAGAGCCAGAGGCACAACAAACAGGGATGGGATGGCCAAATGGAGAAATTGACATCAATTCATGTGTTTTAAGCTCTTCCTTTCTCTTTAAAATGGGATTCACGTGGGTCTGTTTCGGAAAATCCAATCGCTGTTTGTTTCTTGTTCAAGCTTGTCGAGTTGTCTGTCAGCAACATGTGTGGCGCGGACAGAACAGATGCATGCATGGTTACACAGACATTGGTTACCCCACAGAAATGTGTGACTGCAGGGCGAATAGTTGCATATTAGTCTAGTAGGAAAGGGGGTTCCACCTGCATAGGGTGGATCTTTTTTCGCTACCTGTTTTTTCTTAATCCTTAAAGGGTATATTTTAAGATTCTGCCAGGTGCCAAGCTGAAATATCATCCCAAGGGGTACATTTTTAATGATTTCTACCCTTTCACTTACTGTACAGGAAAGAAATACCCCCCTAGGAGTTCCGGACCCCCTGTTGAAGACCCCTGAACTTGATGCTTCATTTTTAACATTTCTCATTATTATACTAAAAAACATTAAAAAAAAGACAGCGCACACTATGCTGCAGATGCCTGTACTTTAGAGACTTATTTTATTCTTCAGCGTTTATACCGTTGTTAGCTGGCACCTCTCAAAGGACACTTCTTCACAATACTAACCCAGTCAAGGTTTGATACACGCTTTGTAAGTGTGTTTGAATTTGGTTTGTGAATCAAACCTTTATCCATGGACCACTTTTGTCTGGACTGTCAATCTACATTTCTTTTAATGCATTAAAAATGCAACAAAGTGTGTTCAGTTAGTGTGCTGGTTCTCAGAAAAAGCTAGAACTCACACATTGCCCTTCAGCTATTATCTTTGCCAGACCCATGAAATGGGTAGGCCTACATAAGCAAATGTCGGTCTGTCCCTTTTCTATATAAAGGATGATGATGACATGATGATGACATGCCTACAAAAGGCATGATGTCATAAATGATGATGACAGACAGGGGGTCTGGCACAACCAGGTTGACCTGGTCTAGTTTATTATCTGAAGGATACTTCTGTAAGGAGCTGACTGATTTATTTGTGCTTGATGCCATGACAACACATTGAGGTTAGACAACACACTCCATATTTGGGCATTGCTGCATTGAGAACATCTTATGATTATGGCTGAGTCATGACATGAGCATGATGTCAGAGGTCTGCCTGCCCGCCGGCCACAACTTATGTTATAAATGGTCGGCGTGTCACAGTATGGTAGCATACATTTCGAAGTCGAAGTTCAAGTAAACGGGAGAATGGCTTCAACTGAATACGAAGGTCTCAAACCTAGTTGGGCAGACCAGGTTGAAGAGGAAGGACTTGATGGTCAGTTGCCGTCTCCAAAAGAAGTAATCAAAGGAAATCTCAAAACCGTTACAGAATATAAGGTAGATGAAGCGGGAAAGAAGTTCAAGATTGTGCGGACCTTCAGGATCGAGACTAGAAAAGCCTCAAAAACCGTTGCCAGGAGAAAGACCTGGAAGAAATTTGGCAACTCCGAGTTTGACGCACCAGGTCCCGATGCTGCCACGACCACCGTCAGTGACGATGTCTTCATGACCTTCATCTCCAGCAAAGAGGAACTGAATGCCAAAGACCACCAGGACGAAGATCCCATCAGCAAGCTCAAGAAGATCGTGACTTGTCGCCTGTGCAAAGGCGACCACTGGACCACCCGCTGCCCTTACAAGGACACCCTGGTCCCCATGCAGAAAGAGCTTGCCGAGCAGCTCGGGCTTTCGATTGGAGATAAGGAGAAGCCTGCTGGATCTGGCGAATCAGAGCCGGCACAGAGCAAGACTGGGAAGTATGTTCCTCCCATCTTGAGGGACGGAGGCACGCGCAGAGGAGAGTCCATGCAGCCCAGCCGCAGAGCCGACGACGACGCCACCATCCGCGTGAGCAACCTGTCCGAGGACACCCGCGAGGACGACCTCCAGGAGCTCTTCAGGCCGTTCGGCTCCCTTTCCAGGACGTTCCTTGCCAAGGACAAGTTCACTGGACAGTACAAGGGCTTTGCTTTCATCAGCTTCCACCGTCGGGAGGACGCAGCCAGGGCCATCGCAGGGCTGTCGGGATATGGTTATGATCATCTCATTCTCAAAGTGGAATGGGCAAAGCCGTCAAACAACTGAGTGCCGTCATTCGATGTCACACAAAAGTAGCAAAAATAGCCGATCTACACGTTCAAAACTGCTATTTTTGAATTGGAATCCAGTCAAGTTTGCACGTTTGGAATATATCAGTATTCCAATATTAACCTGCGGGCTGCATTAAGTTAAGGTGGGGACCCCGGGCCGCCAGTTGCCCATGTATGCCCTAGGCCCACTTTGTTATGAACCTGGCCTATGGGTTCCAGTGAACGCTACAAAACAAGGGGGGAGACGGAGTATGACAAAGAATATATCATTTATTAAGTAATTAAAAGTACTAAAAAAAAACAAAAGTAAAGGTGAGGTGTGGAAATCAGCAAAGTCAGTGGTGTAATGCATGTGTGCGAATGGTGTAGAGTGTGTGTGTGAGTGTTGCATGTGTTAACAGAAAGGTAAGGGCATGGTGGGTGAGGGGCAGAAATGAACAGAGAGAGGACTGGGGAAGCAGGCTTTTATAGGGTGTGTACACCCGGGCCCAGGTGCACGCCAATCTGGATAACATCCCTCAATCAAATCACTTGCTCCCCAGTCCTATGGGAATGACTGAGAACAGAAATGACTACAAGCAACCTAACCATAACCAAGGAGTGACTTATTACAATATAACCTTTATCCTAATCCTCCTAGTGAGAGAACAGTCACCCCCCAATAAAGACGGACCACCAAGTTACTATGAATATTAAATATACTACCTATACTTCCTCAGTATATCAACTCTACTACAATAGACCCTATTCACGGTCCGCCCACACACACGCACTCAGCAAATTTCTCAGACCCCAATAAGCCCATTCCCAAGATGCACCACAATCTTTCATGGGCAGATGTGACTTATGGGGTCTAGTAGTGTTACTAATAAAGAAATTGCCGGCTAATTGTGTCTAAAAAGCACATTTAGGCACTTGCATGCATGCCCCCATGCACTAAAATTAAAGTCATTAAAATCGCTAAAACAATAGAAAGAAGTCAATGAAAACATTTTAACCCTTGTTGTAAAAAAAAAAAGTTGTCCTTTAATCCTATCTGATCCCATGCCAATTAGTCTCTCTCAATTAGATGTTACTTTGGTTGCTTTGGTTTAGCATTTAGTCGGGGAGTCACAGGCCCACAATTTGAGAGGAACTGTGATGTCATGACATACTTTTTATTTTAGTTTTTTCTTTCATTTGGTCATCAAGGTACACAGAATGAGAGGCCTGCTCTGCCGGGAAAAAAAAAGTTATGGCCATTTCAGAGCACACGAGCAGAGTGGAGCGGGACGGAAAGCCGCTCCGCGCTCCAGGGGTCTATGGTACCGTTCACTCTTCGCTCATGTCGCCCCCACCGCCGCTCCGCTCCCCCCCGCTCCGCGGCTCACCTTGATTTGCGCATCGCTCGCTCACCGCGCACTCCACGCTCCGCTCAGGGTCGTCAAAAAGCAGAAGAAAAAAAAAAAAGTTTGCTACGATGTCCGAAACAGTTTCTCCTTCGCCAGTGTGTTCCCAACACAAACGCCTGCGGTAATGTGACGTGAGCCTCGGCTTGATGGAGATCTGTCTAGGCAATCTAAGGCATTGTATTTTAAGACAGGCAATATTAAATCCTGTTGGTTATTGATTAGGCTAATCACCACAACAACCGAGAGAGGGAGGCGACTTGTGGCGTGTGTTTTTCATTGAGCCAAATCATTCTGACTCACCTGCCTTTCAAATCGTATCCTTTGACTGGCTTAACTGACAAAAGGTAGGCTACTTATTATAACATAGCCTAGCCTACTTGTGTGGATGATATATAGATACATTTTGTGAAATCTTGATAAAGGGAATTATCTGTCTCCTCTCCTCTACACGGTGCCAACATGATGGCTGCGCTGCCACGGACTGTTTGTTGGCAACATGTGGCGCGCGGCCCCAACAGGATCGGCTAGGAGCGGAGGAGGTCGGCGCTCCAAGGAGCGGAGGAAAATCCTCGCTCCAAAGCCGCTCAGACCCATTTGAAAAGTCGCTCGCTCACGCTCACGTCAAAAACGGCCCGCGCCGCTCGCGCTCCACTCCGCTCGTATGCTCTGGGCCATTTGTATATTCACTGTCCGACTGACGACACTATAAAGGAAAATAATACACAAATAAATCTGCTTTAAGTAGCATGTGAGGGGTCAAACTAGGGGGTTTTCATGATTCTGAATCCATTGCAAGCATTTGTTTTGCATGTAAAAGATCCCTTGAGCTAAAAATGGCCCCACAAAACTGTGAAAAGTGACGACTCATCACTAAACCATAGTTTTGTGTGGATAATTTTTAGCCCAAGGAATGTTTTGCTTGCAAAACAAATATGACCGAACACAGGGGGCTGTCATTGATTTTTTTTTTTCATTTTCATTTTTTCATTCAATTTGAAAGCTGGGAATCATAGCTACAAAATGATATATTGGTTGTGAAGATTGACCCAACAGTTTTGTAGATATAGCTTATAGAGTTATGCCATGCAGAAACACTAGATCTGAGAAATTCAGCCTTTTAGATAAAATGTAACCTGCAAAATGTGAGGTTTCTCTTCACATGAATAAAAAAAAAGTCTTATTTACATGCAGAGTTAAGCTCTGGCGTTTAAGTGAAATGTAGCCTGATATTTATGAAATGCTTTTGTGGCTTTATCACATTTTAGAAAAAAAAACACATCACATTTTTGAAAAAAAAACAAACACAAATGCTTGCAGAGGATTCAGAATCACGAAAAATGTATTTCTGTATTATTTTCCTGTATAGTGTATGTAGTCAATGGGACAGTGAATATACAAATGGCCATAACTTTTTTTTTCGTAATGTTTCTGGCAGAGCAGGCCTCTCATTCTGTGTACCTTAATGACCAAATGAATAGAAAAAATAAAAAAAATAAAAAGTACTTCATGACATCACAGGTTCAACTCTTTTCGTTGAGATTTTGAGCCTGTGTCTCCCCGACTATAGAGAGGGCACAGCAGCTGCATGCCATGGGAGTCACAGCGACTCATCCATCTCCGGGCTTGTCAATTATGTCTGCCGTGGGTCCTCTCCACTCCGCACATCTTCATTTACATTGTGGGCACCGTCTCCCCGAGTCTCACCTCACACTTAAAGAAACGGAGTGCTTGCCGTGCCGCACAGGGCGGAACAAGCGGTCGCCACAACAACGTCCTCCAGGCGGAGCCACTCGATTGTCCACGACATTGCAAGCGGCGTGAAGGCCAGCGGACCTTGGTCCTGCTCTTCGCCCCCGAGCGCCGCAGGCGCGAGTGGCCGCGAAGAGCGGGCCAGGGCCGCGCGGCCGGCGGAGCGCCGCGTGAGTTACGAAGCTGTGGTGAATGCAATCGTTATATTTATGCCCAGGCCGTAAGGCCTGGGCAAGCCCACGATAAACGCCCTGTCCAAGTGACTACAATGGAGCTAATGGCTAAGCTAGGCTAGGCTAGGCTAGGCTAGGCTAGGCTAGTAAATAAAGAAAGAGAGTCGCAAACGAGTGACGTCAGCGCCTTCACTATTGAATGGCTGCGTCGCCATCTGGTGGTGATTAGTGTGTGGTGAACTACAAAACGAGCGCTCTTACCACAGTCTCCCTGAGTTACCCAGTTACCCTGTAACATATATATATATATATATATTGTGAAAATAGCAGGTCTACATGCTCACAAGGCCTCGTAGATTGGCTATTTTCACAATTTCTGCCTCTATATATTTGACAATTTGGACAATGTTTAATTTGCCATTTTAGATGTATTAAAAAGTCCTTAAATTGGCACTTTAGAAATGTGAAGATACCCTCTATACACTTAAACTTTATGTTGGTTTGTTTATAGTTGAGTGAGAAAACAATGTTTCATTAGACCCCCCAAAATAATTGGGGGGTCGTGTGTGATGTGATGACTTCATCAAACGATAAAGTCGACTTCAACTCAACTTTTTACTGAGTCGATTCGACTTGCAAAAATCACATTTCATTAATGCCCCAGTAGGTCTGGCGCTTCACCTAAGCAATCCATCTCCCAAGGGTCTAGCCAAGCACATTAAACGGGGACAGACCACTGTGTTCTCGGTTGATACCGACTCACTTGTTTGAAATATTTAATTAAAACTTACATTATGTTATGGAAGTTCAAAGGCAGTCGGATCGAAACCTTTCCCAAATATGGAGTCATTATACCATAGATACATCAGAGGTGACTGGCGTCACAGATTGGTCACATCAAGTCTGAGATTCACTTGAGGCCCTTATTGGACCATGTCCAATTTTCCATTGTTGGTCATGGCTGCCAGGTCCCACCTGATGTTATGTGGGAGTCCTGACTTCTCCAGACCGTACTGAATAACCGCTAGTTTGCTTAAGGTCTTCAGACTAGGATTTAAGTCTATGACGTACATGTTGCCTGGTGGGTTTTCTCCTCCAAAGAGGACGACACAATCTCCCACAATGCAACAGCACATCCTGTACCCACGCGGGTACAGGAGGTTGAGCCCTTTGGGTTCAACCTTCTTCCAGGAGAGGCTCTCTGGGTTGAATTTCCAGAGATCATTATCGTCGATGTATGTCGTACGACCAATGGTTTTGTCCTTTTTCTTCATACGACCGATGGTTTTGTCCTTTTTCTTCATAGGACCAATGGTTTTGCCACCAACTATGAACAGCTCTCCATTATAGGTAAAGGCTGAATGACCCCAGTGATGTTCTGGACGAAACCGTGCAGAAGGCGTTCTCAGCCAGCAGTTGGTCTCTGTGTCAAACACTGTGACGTTGTTGACCACCAACGGCTGGCCCCCAAATACAAACATCTTCGTTCCGATGATGGTGGCAGAGTGAGATGACAAAGCAGGCAGTGGAGCGACTACGGTGTTAATCGACCAGACCATCGTGGTGGTGTCCAACCTGTGCATGTCATTGCGGTATGAAGTCACGTGGTTGTATCCCCCATGGACATACATGACCTTCCCCAAGACGCAGGCTGAGTGGTGGCACCTGCCCTCTGGAACGGTCCCAGAAACCTCAGGCTTGGACCATCTGTGGGTGTCACTGGTAGACGGGTTTCTGAACTGCCTACAGCCCAGCAAGATGTTCAGGTACTTTTACTTTACTGGAGTACTTCTGACTTTCTATACTTTTTACTTCAACTCCATATTGTACTTTTGCTCCACAACGATTATTTGAAAACCTAGTTATCATCTACTTTCTGATTATTTTATTACATTCTGATTATTTTATTACACGTGAAATGATCAATGTGGTCAGTACCAGGCTAGTTAGTGTGGTTGCTATAGGCCAGTGGTTCTCTCAACCTGGGGGTCGGGACCCCCAGGGAGGTCCCCAAATTATTTTGGGGGGTACCCAGATGATTAGCTTAATCTGCAACCTTGTTTTCTCACTCAGAAGAAATCAACATAACGTTTAAGTGTATAGAGGGTATATGCAACAATCTTAGGACTTTTTGAATACCTCTAAAATGACAAATCAAACATTGGCCAAATTTTCAAATATTAAAGATAGAAATTGTAAAAATAGCTGATCTACATGCTCATGCTATTTTCACAATAGAACCGTGTTGTACAAAATGCAATGCCTCAACTCTTAGTGCTCGTCAGTGTGGGGGTGTCCCCAGTTAAAATATGATTATTTTGGGGGATCTTGGCCTGAAAAGGTCGAGAACCACTGCTATAGGCAACCAAACATGCTCTGATGAAGACTCATATAGCCGAAACACGTAAGTGTTCTTTGTTGGTGTGTGCTGAGTACTTTGTCCTCCATTGATTTGACGTTTTGGATGTGCTAGCTTTTTGGGATCTTTTTAAAATGACTACTTTTATGTATACTAGACTTTAGGTCTAGGACTCCACTGAGAAAACCCATTGCTAATGCAGAACCTCTTTTTCTTAATTAGCAACCAAACTATTGTTCTACTATTGTTTTCATTTAACTTTTTTTCATATGTATTTCATAAATAAAATAAAAAAAATTCCATAAATAAATTGATGAAATAATAAGAAGTTGTGAAAAATAGCAGATCTGCAATCTCACAATGTGGCGTGAAGCGACACGTTGTGAGCTTGTAGATCTGAGCTTGTAGATCTCACTAGTTTCGGTCCCGGGCAAACCTCTAATTCTGGGATTTCTCCCAAAAATATGGGTGCTGGGGTTTAAGTGATTAGGAAGTAAAATGTACTTACAAACCTTCCACCATAAATAATGTGTATAATGTGTCAGTTTCATTCTTATTGCTGCTGATAGGGTGACTCCTGAATCGCAACTGGCAATAACAAACCTAGCCCAGGCTTACCCTCCCCTGACCTTTCTTTGTATTTACCTACTGTATATATATTTTTGCACTGTTTTTTTTTCTCCTGACCATATCTACTGCATAGTACTGTGTTCTATCCGTCTGTCATTCAATGTTATATGAGATACGTCAATGGTTTCCTGTGTAAATAAGCCAAGTGCTTTCCTAGGATCTCCTTTTAGTTGACCTTGTACCAGTGAACTGTACCGTCATGAAACTGTACTTGTTTCTATGCAAACTTCGAATAAAGTCTTCAATCGATCGATCGATCGAATCGATCAATCAATCAATCAATCAATCAATCAATCAATCAATCCACTAAAAGACCACTATGGGGCAGTGTTTGCCCACTTATTATTACACCTTTCAGCTTTGTGCAGAATGCTGCCTTGCAACCAGATAGTAACCTTATAGGCCTATTATCATTATTAGTATGACACGCTATGAGCTTGTATATCTGCTATTTTTTAAGCATAACATATGTTTAAAGTGATTAAAATTAATAAATAATGTGATTAAAATAAACGTTTATAAATAAAATACATTAAATGTGTCACTATTGTGACATAGCCTATTCTTGTGGGGGGGACCCTCATAAGCACTCAGACTGCACATATGCTTTGATGTATTTACTCTAACGGTGATGGCAATACAATTTTAGATACGCAGAATACCTACATTTTAATCATTAGTTATGTTACTGTTAGTTTGAAAAACCAGTTAGATTGGGAAAGGAGTGCTTGTTTTAGTTCACCTGGAAGTGGAAGAAGCTCATGTCACAGTCAGTGGTATAGAGCATTTGACTGCATTGGTCCCACGTCTCATTGTTCCTCCATTGTTCCCATTAGTCCAGTGGCGAAATTAGACCTTATTCCCCATGGGTTTTCAGATCAAAGGGGCCCTGGGCTCAGGGGCCCAGGGACCAATGTGAGCGGGTCAGTCCGACGGCTAAGACCCACAATTGTCGGGTCTTGTCTAGCACAGATTGACAGCCATACACTACAATGATTAATTCAGAGTGGAAATCATAGGCTAACAATAACTGCTGTGAATAGCCTAATGAACAACTACATGGCAGAGTTCTGTGCATTCGTCTAT
>NC_137828.1:17332994-17490494 GCF_963921795.1 Nannobrachium achirus | reverse complement strand
GAACGCCAGGAAATACATGGGAAAACAGAAAGCGATCGGATAAAAAGGATTCTTATTAAAGAACACGGAGGGCACGGGTAAAGAATGCCGTACCGTATTTAGACAGGAGTGAGACTTTATTAAACACTTTGTGATTACTGAATGTTGGTGTAGTTTTAGGGGGCTAATTAAGTCGCTCTGCCCAAACCCATGTAAACACGGGAACATGACGGTCAGGGCTTGGTCTCTACGACCATGCGTGAGCTACGATGGGCTAAAATCGGTTTGGGAAACTCGGCCAATAGCCTGTAAACTATGTGTCAACTTTCACCATCCTGTGGTTGCATAATGTTTGTTGCAGCTACACTATAAACGTGATGTATACGATATGGAAGCATAGTAGCTCTAAGACAAGATAGTAATGATGAATTAAATCAGTGGAATGTCTTTTAGCTTTAGGGAGAATGCAGTAAACCTATAGCTATGAAAACATTCCCATGCCATGTTTTGTGTCAGGCTACACTATTGCTTCAGTATCCATGTCTATACTATACTGTAGCTAAACGATAGCTTTGGGAGTAGGCCGTCTTATATACCGTACGCAGTTATATAATTGTGTTGTGATTAGTAAGATATTGTATTGTGATTATTATGGTGTTTAACTATGACATTTTGTAGTTTGTGTTTTACCAACAAGGAATGCAATATTAGGAGGTTTGACTTATTTTTACAACATCGAACACTTGTCTGGTCCAAAACTTTTCAGGAGTCCAATTCTAAAGCAAAAGTAGCAGATCTACAAGCTCAAAACTATATATATATATATATATATATATATATATATATATATATATATATATATATATATATATATGTCCTTATGATGCTATAGGTGACTGAATGTCCATATATGAATGTCCATAATATGATGCTATAGGTGACTGAATGTCCTTATATGGTGCTATAGGTGACTAAATGTCCTTTTGTGGTGCTATAGGTGACTGAATGTCCATATATGGTGCTATAGCTGTTTGTTTTTGAGCGGTGATAGCCACTCCCACATCTGGCTTTGTCTGTTTGTGTCTGTCTGGAATGTCATTGGTCAATTGGTGTATGTTTGTACATACAGTATGGCCAGAAAATTAACCAGAAATTATTATTATTATTATTATTTTTGTGTTTCAGGATCGTAACATTGGGGAAACGCAAGCTGTGTGCAGATCCAACACCCAGGAAGATGCGCAGGCTGCTAAGAACTTTGTGGTAAAAAACACACACACACACACACACGCACGCACGCACGCACGCACGCACGCACGCACGCACGCACGCGCGCGCGCACACACACACACACACACACACACACACACACACACACACACACACACACACACACACACACACACACACACACACACACACACACACATCCTGAGCCTAACATCCTGAGCCTAATTCTAACACCAGTCCTAGCCCTAAACCTAACCCTTACTCCAAAATACATTCCTATACAAGAGCAACGTGCACCCACAACCATCTTACATCTGATGCATTGTGCTGTGTGAATACTAAGGAAACAGTGCAAGATCTGGGCATAAACAACCACACTGCCAACCATACTTCAGTTTAACTCCAACACAGCAAGACAACCAACAAGATCGTCAATCTCATCATACCGATGTTTCCTCTTGAGATTGGCACATTTCACCCAGGTTTTTTGATCTCACTCACTTCACTTTGTCTGCTGACCTCACTCAGCAACAAAATAAACAGAAAGTAAACAAAAATCAAAACAAAACAATTCACAGGAGGCAAGCAGTGATCACCCCATGATGTGCACTGCAATGTAGTTTCAAATGCACTACATTGCAGGCACTTTTTGAGAGTGAAAAAAATAAGAAGACACGTGTGACATGTGTGATCTGGGCAGCTTGCCCCAGGAAATGTGCCAAGCTCAATAGGGAACAACGGTAAATTGGTTGAAATTACACGTGTGCCAGGCAGAAGATGAACTGTTTCCACTATAGTGCTGCATTGCTCCGGGCAGATGACATAGGGCCCAGCTCACGTCTGTTTCACTGAGAATAGACGATTTACCTGGTTAAAATATTTGACAACTATTAATCCATAACAGCAAAATAATGTTATAGACCCATCAATCCATTCTATAACAGCAGAATAATGTTATAGAACAACATTATTAACAACAATCCATTCTGCCCTCCCCTGCAGCCCACCCAGACCCAGGAAACCCCAGAATGCAGGAAGAACTCAGCATCTGCAGAAGACCCAGACATGAAGGCTCCAAACATGACTACAACACTACACAACACACACACACACACACACACACACAAACACACACACACATAGCTAATGTAAAAATGCATTTTGTCTTCTCAATCAAGGACAATATTGCCGCCGGTTGGAAATTAAAAACATATCTGCTTTCTAATAGACAGCACAGTAGAGGGAGGACACAGGAAAGAAAATGATACTGTAGATGTCGCCGTTAGGACCGTGATAGGATATAAATTATGATACATAATTTTATGGTTTGTGTATGAGGGTCATATGACCATATAAGGATATATTATGAACTGAACTTACAGTATAAGAGACCACATTTTGGTCGGATACTATAAGCTCAGGCTAATAGATTACAGGTCATAGTAACTTTGGTTGCCATGACTATAATCATGTTTTGGTTTATACTGTATGTCACTAGTGGAAAATTACCAACACTACGTGTCACTGTCTTCCTTGTTATGATCTGGGAACCAATCAATGAGTCCCACGACTTATACTGTTATAACTGTACTCTTTATATACATGTTAACTTCCATCTTGGAAGAGAGAGAGATTTAGAAAGCTACCACTATGGTACGCTCACTGTCTGTCTTCCTTGTCTGCTCTCTTCAAATACAGCAATCTAAGATACAGTCCTTTGTCTCGTCTCTTCTTATTTTACTTATGGATTTATAGATCCATATATTTATTTAACATTAACTCATTGCATGCCAGGCCCGATAGTCCCGAGATTATTTCAATGTCTTTCCCTGCCAGGCCCGATAGTCCCGAGAATTTCCGCCATTTTGAAAAAAACATTTTTTTTTTCAAAAAAAAATTTTTTTCAATTTTTTTTTCTGACCCCAAAAAATGTAGTAGGCATGATAGAAATCGCGAAATTGCATGTTTAACCCCCATAGCAACCCCATCTATCAAACATGGCAGCCATCTTTGTTTACATTTTAGGAAAACATAATGGCTTCTATCTCATGAATGCCTGAACGGATTTCCATTCGGATTTTTTTGTTTGAAAGCTGTGAGCAATGTGGACACACGTGGTGCATTATCTAGGCATGGGTGTGCATGATCCGTGCACTATGAATTACATGGAAGTCTATGGAGACTGGAGGCATGGTAGAGTACGAAGGTATTGTTAAATGGCGGGGAATGTGTTAATGTTAATTTACAAAACAGACCGCATCTGTGTACAATACATAGATTGCCAGCCTGACGCAAACTATGGTCTGTCGAGCCACCAGGAAAGCAGAGTTACAGTTTTGATTGTCTTTGAATAGCCATAGAAGATTCTTTCGGCCTTTATTGATTGATAGTCAACAGTGAGAGAGAGAGAGAGAGATGGGGAAGTGGGAAAGAGAGCAGGGGAATGACATCCCCTCATAGATTAAAGTTCTCAGTCACCACCACTGATTTCAGTCAGTGGCGTCAGTTCAGCAAAAGCTAGGGTATGGCAAAGATGGTAGTCCTCATGGAAAAGAGGCATTACATTTTGTATAGCACGGTTCTATTGTGAAAATAGCAGATCTACATGCTCACAACGCCTCGCGCTGCGAGGCGTTGTGAGCATGTAGATCGGCTATTTTCACAATGTCTGAAAAAAACGAGTTTTGTCAGTTTTTTTACACAGGTTTCTACGGTTTCTTGGGCTGGATATGGCAGCCTGGAATACTTAGCATGTTAGTAAACGTGGCACTATTAACAATAATGCATTGCACCTGTGCAGCTGACCTGCGGAACCTGGGAATATATACCTTTCTGTCAAGCTGGGGAGAATACAAGCGTGGAGAATATAATTATAACACCTTGTTAAAGTGACCATTTTGTTAAATTTAGCATTTGTAGTTATTTTACTGTAATTTAACAACATAATAACCAGCGCATATAGACAAAGAGACATTCATGGATTTATATTTAAAAGTAACTTTTATTTCCCCCCCTGGACCCAGGGTATGGCAGCTGCATACCCCTGCCATACCCAATTGACGCCCCTGATTTCAGTCATTTGGATTCCATAGAAGCCAGCATGTATTTTATGGAAACATGCTGTGCAGTTGAAACAGTCTATCTACAAGCTCTCAATGCTTCTGCGACTCATTGAGAGCTATATTTTTGGCTCTTATTTTAAGAATATTGCATTTGAAGTGGTCAAACTAGCAGTAATTATGTTCAGAAGCGTCGTCCGTAAAACCCTAATGGTCTGGAATATTTCATAAAAGCAAAGGTTTAAAATCTCAATGTGTGAATTCTTCACCGGGTGGCTGCATGTAGAGCAGCAGGAACTACTGTATATTACACTACTGTTTCTCAAGTCACACATTAGGAATGTTTCAGTGGTGAGATTGCAGTGGTGAATAAAGTACTCAAATGTTTTACTTAAAGTAGGACTGTCATCTAAAGGGGTACTGTCACTTTAAAAAGTAATGTTAAAATATTAGTTAATATGTTTATGATGTCATTGTGAGAATGCGCAATTATAAGCCAATCAAATTAATTGACTGTACTTATACTTACTGTACTGGTCAGCTGTTGTTGGGGGGCGAGGGGCAGATTACACTGTGACATAAGTTTCAGACTATTTCAGACCGTTTTCAGAGAGACCACGTGACCTATAATTTCGGGGCGTGTCGGCGGGCCTTTAAGTAAAATTATCAATACTGCAATGTAAAATGCACCTGAGTAAAAATATGAAAGTTTTGGCATCAAAATATAATTAAAATACCAAAAGTAAAATACAAAATGTTTGAAAATTGCAGATCTACAAGCTCACAACACGTTGTGAGAAGTTTTTAATATTATAATTTATATCTGCAAAGTAACTAGTAACTGAAGTTAAATAAACGTAGTGGAGTAAAAATACAATATTTGGATCCGAGTAGAAGTAAAAAAAAAAGGATTGGAAATACTCAAGTAAAGTACAATCACCTCAAAATTGTACTCAAGTACATTTCTTAAGTAAATGTACTCAGTTACTTTACACCACTGTGAGATTGCATGTAGCTTTAATCCCTGTGCCCTGCTCTGGCTCTGGCACCGTACCAGGCACCATGGCACGCACACCTAGAACCTGTCAGTCATCAGGAAACTCCTGGCCTACATACTGTACTCTTAAATTACATCTGGTGTACGGGAAGAAATATGACACCTTCTAGTTCATACATGGGCAACTGACGGCCCGGGGGCCACATGCGGCCCCCACCTTCACTTAATGCGGCCTACAGGTTAATACCGGAATACTAATATATTATTGATTTCAGCTGTTATATTACCAAACATGACCTGCTACTATCTTAGTAGCTTAACTCTATCCACGCTTTGAACGTTCCCGTTCGCCCCATTTTTGACGGCGGCGCAATGCCAATTGTACGTTCTTTGGCTCGTTCTTTTGTACCTTGGTTTGATGTCTGTAAACTGATGAGGGGTCGCGCGAGTGTGTACCGTTGAGACAGCTCCCGTAAAAGTACTCTCAAAAACCCACTGGACGTTAGCATCAATGGAGTAACAAAACACTTCCATGTGATTTTCTCTGGATCTATTGCTCTGTAGCGACTGAGCTGCCCTACGGTAGCCTACTGCGGCCATTTTCACATTAATTCTTGCATGAGGCTGCCCTCTACTGCTGGTAGAGCCACGGTACACCTCTTTAAGGAGAAAATAAAAAAATAATAATGAAAAAAAAAAAATACATCTTTGTCTATAACATCGCAAAGGTAAGGTGCTTTTGCTGGCACAAAACCCAATAATAAATAACAACATCTGGCACTGAAAAAGTTAATGACTGGTATAGTAGTATTAATCTTTTTTTTTTTGTATGTCCAATGTATTTGTATTTAAGTTCATAAAGTTAACATAAGTATACAACTAAATGTGTTGGAAATTAAATCAAAATGTTAGATTTCAGGATTCCAATTCAAACATAACAATATATATATATATATATATATATATATATTCAGGATTCCAATTCAAGAAGCAAAAATAGCCGATCTACAAGCTCAAAACGCACCGCGATGCGTTTTGAACTTGTAGATCTGCTATTTTTGCTTCTTTTGTATAAGATACTAGAATGACAAAGTAGAACGTAGCAATATGCAATGTGGCCCTCTGGAGTGAAGGTGGAAATATAGTGGCCCTCGCCATCATCAAAGTTGCCCACCCCTGTTCTAGTTAGTCAAGACTTTTTTTTTTTTTTCTAATAAGGAAATCGATACTGACGGAACCAGTATAATTTTATGAGAGTTGAACAGAGGTACACTGTGGCAGGGACATATTGTGAAGACTGAACAGAATAATAAGGCATTGGTTCCCATTCCCAAACTGGGGGTCCCCAGATGATTAGCTTAATGTGCAACAAACCAACATGTTGTAAGTGTATACAGGATGTCTGCTAAAGTTAGAATTGAATGATTTTTAAGACCTTACCAAAAAACAAATTGGCCAAATTGTCAAATATGATGTGAGAAAGAGGTAAACATTGTAAATGCGCCATTATCTCAATATGTATCTGTGAAAACGAGTCAACGGAGTGTAATGCCTGCAATTCCAAGTGCTTATCAGGGTGGGGGGTCCCCAGTTCGGGTGGTCGTGGCATGAAAAGTTTGGGAACCCGTTTAAATGGGAACCATGGGAACAAAAAGGTCCTGGTCTTTGGTGAGAACTGGACACTGTTTTCTCGGGAGAACTCTGCCCTTTTCCCCTGTTATAAATTAGAAGAACCCATTTCTATTCACTAGTTACCTTTTGTATAAGCTTATTACTTGACTTCAACATTGTCTCACATTTTTCTGGATGTCTTAAGGCCTGTCCATACCTTGACCGAAACCGAACTTTTCGGTCAAAAGGTCCGGTTCGACTACAAAATGACATCCCTCGTGACTTCTGAAAAGCATTACAACTAAATGAGTTTGGAAATTTGCACGTCGGAAATTGCAACTCACCGAACATTTCGGAGATAGTATGGACAGGCCTTTAGTCATACTTCAGATGCATTTATATTTATGCTTACAAACATAAAGATGTGCGCAAGAGCCTGCAAAAAGTGAAGATTGAGTATAATGCATATTTACACACTTTGTACAATAACAATAGGGTCTCATATTTCATGGAAGAGGAAAATACACACAATGAACTGTAAATAATAGCTGTCAACTTTCACCATCATTTGTCCGCATTGTATTGTTGTAGCTACAATATAAACGTGATGGAGATGACATGGAAACAAAGTATCCCCAAGATAAGATAGTAATGATGAAATCAGTGGAATATCTTTTAGCTTTAGGGGGCATGCAGTAAACTTATAGCTAAAGACGTGAATGCATTCCATGCCAGGTTTTGTGTCAGGCTAAAATATTGCGTCTATATCCATTTCTATATATTTTTTTAGCTAAATGTACCTTTGAAAGTAGGCTGTTTAGATACCTTATGTCATGGTTATGTAAGATGTTGTATTATGATTATTATGATGTTTGACACATTTCACATTTTGTAGTTTCAGCTGTACTAATAAAGAATACAATATTAAAGTGGATTGACACTTCTTTTTTACACAATTAAACACTTCAATCCTATGTGAAAATTGTATAGAATGTGAAAAGGGTAGAATTAACATTTAAAAATCCCTATCCTAAGGGTCGATTCATACTCCACTTTTAGAGCCTATTTTATTTCGGTTCGGCTCTGTCTAAACTATGATATGGCTTCATTCAGAGGATCGGGGGGGTGGGTAACATCATTAATTAGTCTCCAAATGACGCCATATCATAGTTTAGACAGAGCCGAACCGAAATAAATTAAACTCTAAAAGTGGAGTATGAATCGACCCTTAGTTTCCCATGAACTGTTTAACCCTGTTATGTTTGTTTCCCTGTAAATTCATATTCATTCGTGGATTCAAATAAAGAATCAAAATGTGACGTGTGAAATGTTGATAAATGTATGTAAAGCTGAAGATTTTTTAAGTAGGTTTTACAATTTAGACATTCAGCTGACACTCTTAAGGCCTGTCCATAGTATCTCCGAAATGTTCGGTCAGTTGGACTTTTCGACGTACACATTTCCGAACTCTCATTCGCTTTTCAGAAGTCGCAAGTGATGTCATTTTGTAGTCGAACCAGACCGAAAGGGGAGGTTTCCGTCAAAGTATGGACAGGCCTTTATCCAGAGCGTCTCACTAGTTCAGTATTACAGTAAACGTCTCTCCAGGGTAAATGTTCATTGACGTAAGGTGCAGATAAAACAGTTTAGTGCTCCCTCCCGACGTACACTACCCAGCTCGGATTTTAAGCTATGATGATCATCTGTGGGTCAAGAAAGCACCTGTAGACAACAAAGGGGCCCACACACACCGGGCCCGTAAGCAAGGCACAGCGCAGGGGAGACGCGCAAGTGACTCTGATCGACAGCAGAGGGCAATGCCACACAGCCACAATGAACCAGGCATTGTACATCCCTACATACCCACAGGACGTGTTTTCCGTGCAAACCGCAACTACCACAGGTGCTACTGTTGTTTTCACGAAAGGTAAAAATGTTCTCAAATGTAGAGATGGTACAATGTTCAACATCCGTATGTATAACCGATTGTATTACTTGAACACTATTGATGTTGATCAGTGTAATGTGTGTTACAATGACTACAGACAGGTGCAGAAGCACACGGTTAAGTGTGTGGACCAACAGACACAGACAGACAGACAGACAGACAGACCAGTTGCCAGTTTTGAGCTACCGAGGCAGACTAGGTCTAGGCGAAAGCATTCACTCCTACGACAGGTTCCCAAGGCTGTAGTAGTAACATCTCAGAGAAGGCATCAGTCAGAGGCTAAAAGTCATGCTAAACGTTCGCCTCATCAAATGATGTAACTGTGTATGATCAAGTTCGGATGAACGTAGACTACTGCTACATATTGCTAGGGGGAAAGAAAGCAGTGGGGGATATGATGCATGATTATGTACCTGAGAATCTGTCCATGCTAAACCGAGCTAAACAAAAGAAGAAAAAAGAAATGTGTTAAAAGTGTTCATGTGATTTGAGGTGATCTGTTTGAAAGCAGTGTGTATTTAAGTTTGCTTATTGCAGCCAAAATGTGAATGTGGTGTTGGTGAACTCTGAAAGAGACTCTGTTGGAGAAACATTTCTTAAGTTTTAGGATATTGTAAAAAGAAGAGAAAAAAAAACGTGTTTATATAAATCAATGTGAGATCAAGTGGGGGTGTTGAGATATGACCTCAATTGTATTTATTGTATTTATTATTGTGATGGTCTGGGAACTCTTATTCTGAAGTGCTTGCTGAAGTCCTTGTTCCGGAAGTGTTTGTTACTCTGAGTATAAGAGTGTGAAATAAACCATGCCTCAGTTATGAGTCAACTGAGTTCCAGCCAGAGCTGATGTCTCTGTGTCAAGTTCTTCTCTATTTCACTTTGAGTATTTCTGGTACATAGAGCACTGAAAACTACACGCTCAACAATATTTTGATTTGATTTGATTTATAAGATATTAATAAGAAAATAAACAATACATGTTAACATTATTAAAAAAGCATGAAAATATGTGCAGGCGAGAAAGGAAGCCCATAAAGGGCTTATACAAGGTTCTCACCTGAAGTAATAAAACAAGTAAAGTTGAAGCACAAGATTCAAACTAGAAAAATAAAAAACAATTGTCCCTCGAAAGAGTGTGTGTGTGTGTGTGTGTGTGTGTGTGTGTGTGTGTGTGTGTGTGTGTGTGTGTGTGTGTGTGTGTGTGTGTGTGTGTGTGTGTGTGTGCGTATGCAGAAGCATGGCCACTTTAAGTGGTAGAATTAAATGTAGAAAATATAATATCAAATAATGTAATATAAAACATGTTTTCACAAAGGTGGTATGGTCACAACGCCTGTGACCATACCACCTTTAGCCTTGTGTAGCCGAGTGCAACTCACCGTTGCACGTGACTGTGCAACAGTGGACACGCTAATGACAGGCTTACATTTTTAGACGCTAACAGTTAGCATGAAGAGCTAACTATTCTATTTAAAGGAGCTTTATTGTCATGAGAAAACATACGTTGCAAGTTTCAAAACATAATAAAAACTGTTGAAAATGGGGAACATACCTTTTGTACCTCCCAGTAGGTATGGGATTTTAAATATCAGCATTTTTGTTTTGGTATGGGAGTTTTTTTCACCGGTTGTGAATTTGATCCCATGGCCTGGAGGAACAGTAACCCTGACAACAGACAGCATAACTCTGTAAGAGTTGAACAGAAGTGGTGAAGAAAACGCTAATAAACAGCTTTAATTTGGGAAAAATGAAATTCGGGCTCCGTCACCGTCTGTATAATGCTAATGGCCAATACCATGTGAACGTTGGGATCATTTGCTGAAGCGAGTGAATAGATGAACGTGGATGTGTTAGAGCGTGAGTGAGTGACATGTTAGAGCGTTAGAGCATGAGTGAGTGACTGACATTGCTAAATTATATGTAGGATGTACCACCATAGTGATTCCGGATGGAGACGGTCTCCATCTGGAATCAATATGGTGATACTGTACATTTATTAAATCAATTTACTATCAAATTTCAGTCTTAGGAATGCGACAAATACAAAACAATATACCCGTAATTGCCGGACTATAAGCCGCGGCTTTTTTCCTATGTTTTGAACCCTGCGGCTTATACAACGGTGCGGCTTATATAAAGACTTTTACAGCTAACGGCCAGGTAGTTCATTTTACAATGGTCTTTAACAAGGATTTATATATAGATTTATACAGCTAACAGCCACCAGGGGCGCTCTAGCAGGAAGCAGGAGGGACACCTGCGGCTTATAGTCAGGTGCGGCTTATATATGTAAACATTCGTTTTTTGTTCTAAATTTAGCTGGTGCGGCTTATATTCAGGTGCGGCTTATAGTCCAGCAATTACGGTATATATAATTGAAATCAAGTCTCCGTGGCGTGAATAATCAATAGGAAAAAAAAGTCATTTTGGGGGTGAACTACTCCTTTAACAATCATTTAACTCTTGAGAGGTCTCAAGATGTAAAGATCTATAAGTGTCCATTTGGTTACCAAGTCTCCATCATCACCTGGAACCCCCTCAAGGACCACTGGTTGAAAACCAATGCAATATTGATTGATTAGAAGTTTCCATAGGGAAAGGTACAGTCAACTAAAAAGAAAACTCAGGTTAGCCTTGCAGCTTATTTCAAAGGAGATCATTCTCTTTAACTCATATAAAGGTATGGTTTTATGTGATAACATATCTTTAACTCATATAAAGGTATGGTTGTATGTGATAACATATCTTTAACTCATATAAAGGGATGGTTTTATGTGATAACATATCTTTAACTCATATAAAGGTATGGTTGTATGTGATAACATATCTTTAACTCATATAAAGGGATGGTTTTATGTGATAACATTTCTTACCAGGCTGCGGTACGTTGTGTGGCCGTTGCTCCTGCGGTGGAGGTGGAGGGTTGTCAATGTTGTACATAGATTGTATCATCATTCTCCTCCATCTCAATGTTTTCAGAGTGCAAAGCCACAGACATTTCTACCTTCACGACTTCTAGATTCTAAAGTGATATGATCCGCTTCTATACCTCTACGACTAAAGTGAAACACACACAGGAGAAGAGTGTATCATCTCTCTTTTGTCTCTGTCTCTCTTCCCCTTTATCTGGGCTGTTCCTCCCTCCTCCCTCACACTTAGAAACACTTTATTTTATGTTGCCATGTTTTTTTTTATTTTTTTATTAGTCAGCTAATTAAGTATTTACCCGGGAAATAAGTGGTATATGATAAATGGTAAATGGTATTGTGCATTACATTCATCCATTCACATACTGATGGCAGAGGAAACCAGGCAAGGCACCAACCTGCACACTGGGAGCAACTAGGGGTTCAGAGTCTTCCTCAAGGACTCTTGGACACTAACTCTGGGAGAGCCCGGGATCGAACTGTGGGAACCCTCTGTATTCTAAGACAGCAACTGTACCCCTGAGCCACTACCGCCCCCTATGATAACATATTGTAGGTTAATTCTCACTATAAATGTTGGTGTAAACAAAGAAACTACAGTTGCTAAGAGAAAAAATGTATCTCATGACCCCAATGTGTATCGTTTCAGTTAAGTCAGTTTTATTTGTTTTTGAAAAGCGTGTGAATGAACTTGGCGGAGATTATGTTTCACTAGGCTATTTAAGCTTGGTACGGCGACGGCGGATGACAACAGCAACTGGAAATGATCAGCGCTGCTGTATAGACGCGTCACTGAACCAAAACGTTCAGTGAAAGAGGTGGGACCCCGTCGACGACGGCTCTTTGCTTAACAATCGAAACGGCGATTGCATCATAACAGCAGTAGTCTCGCCTCACATTGCAGTAGTAGAAACGCGCCCCTTAAATTCCTACAGTCATGTGATCAAGACGGATCTGTCCCATTTTTCATATTCCATCCTGATTGACTAAGAGTGGCTTCCAAAGTTTACAGGGGTGCTCCTCCGTTTTGAAAAAAATGCTTCAAATTGACAAACGCAGCGTGCGATTGCCGTAAAACCCTATAGGGTGAAATGTCAACCTACATTTTTGCTTTAAATGAAGCATTGCGTTAGTTTTTGTAGGACACGTGAGTCTTGCTCGCCTCAGCTGTAATCAGCTGTCAGTCAGAGCCTAATCCTATTCCTTATTCACTCTGCTGGTCATTACATCACACTGTCATACTCCAATCAGAGCTCACGCTTTGTAAGGGAGGCTTCTTTAAATACGGCTTACATTCACTATAGCTCTGCTTGTCTTGGAACCGAAGCCTCTGATCCGCTGATGCTTAGCTGCCTCCTCCACCCCAGCCTCCACCTTTTGACCAGAGTCTGGCATAGGCTCAAATACTTTTATTTTATGTTTGCTGATTCAAGCTAATAACTAGAACTGCACTCTGTCAAGGTGCCAACTTGCAGCTTGTGCACAAGTAGGCCTTATATACATGGCCCAATCCCTATGGGGGTTTTGCTTAACGTTCCCTAAGTTTGCCTATCAAGCAGCTTGGATAACATTCAGGGAACATATCTGAACGCGGAGCCCTTTATCACCAAGTTCAACTGTATTCCATTCGTTGCGATAAATGGTTAAATCTACTTGACGTGAGTGTTCCTAATCCTTACTAAACAGGCCGAGTCACACTTTTACCTAGTCAGGTTCACTGCGTTAATGAAGGATTATTCGTTGGAATTTTTTGGAGATTTGTAAAACTATACATTTTTGGAATCTTCAGAGCATGAGGAATCCAAAAATCTTTGTTGCCATTTGCACAGACACCTGCAAAGCCGCCATTTTGGACGTTCAAAATGGCCGACATAAAATACATAATTTGTGCTATCTTGACTTCTAGACAACCTAGAAACGTAATTAAACATGCCAATCCTATGTTTTCTGGGTCAAGGAATCGATTGAGTGAATGATGGATGTAAAATGTTCTGGACCCCCACCCCTTTTCTGGGGGTTATCTATTTGGGGCCCCCCAGAACAGTACGCCAGCCAGTTAATGTCCGATTTCCATAATATTAGAGTTGTTTTGTAGGTTTTAAAACATCCTGAGTTCATTTATTAGACTTTTAAAGCAGACAGAATAACCTTTCTGACTTTTGGTTGGGGTCCCCCCAGACAGACCCCTGAGACTATCTCAGTAATCGCTCTGCTCCTGCTCCAGATCAATGTTAAATTAGATCATGATTGAAGCATAAAAGTTGTTGTAGCTGGGCTCTGAAAACAAAAATGAGTAGTAGCAAATACCAGGGGTCTTCCTCTGGAAGTCCGGGACCCCTGGGGGTTCCACAGAGTTACTACAGGGGGCCCGCCAAATCTTAATGGGATCTTTTTTTTTAAATTTGTTTTACATTTGAAACTGAAACTTTGAATGTTCCTGGGTTTATTGCGACCATAGGTCGCAGTTTGCGACCTATGTTCGCAGTTTACTATAAGAACCGTCACATCTTGACCGTATCTGTCTGTCTGTCTGGACGGGTAAGGCTTGTCTTTTTTGTTGTTTGACTCTCACACTCTGACATCCCGCTTTGACATCACTGTGATGTCAGGGGAACCAAATCCCCTTTATGCCCATATATGGAGATCCCTGTGATGCCAGGGGAACCAAATCCCTTTTATGGACAACTAGGTAGTCATCCGGCAACAGCTCACAGCTGTGAAGCCGGGAGGAGTTCAGATTAACAATCAGGTTCAAGTACTGCCTTTGCAGCAGGGAGGGCAAGACACCTGACTGGAACATACCCTCCACTCTCTGAATTCCATCTATTTTCTTCGATTGGTGGAAGCTCAGGGCAATTTGTCAGGTATGATTTATCCCGCATTGTGACGTAGTTGGCACGGAGGATATGTGGTAGCAGTGCAGCACAAGTTGGAGGTAGCATCTCACCCTCCCAAGTTCTTTGAAATAGTTCCCATCTGAGTAATCGCAGGGTTGTTGGACATGCAAAATGCTCCAATGACTGCAATTTTGATGGGAGCTCACCAATAATAAGCTTGGGAGGAATGGAACCCTTGCAAAGGTCCTTGAAGTGGTTAATGACTTGGTCATCATCATTAGGCTTCAAGTAGGCATTGCCCCATGTCTTTTAGGAGATTCCAACAAATGCTCTTCCCCAGCCAGCACCAGAAACATTGTGTAGGCCAAGGAAACCTTGACATTTGTGACATCCAATAACTTGAACACGCTCGAATATATCTATTTCCATTTTTTTTTTGTTCCTTTGACTGTTGCACATTTCAGTAACAGCAGGAGGACATCGGTGTCGGGTGATCAAACACCTATGTCTTGCAAAGCACCATAAGCCACAGAGGCAAGGACTTGATGAGTAATCAGGGTATCAGCCTCTTCATGTGTGTGGTAGGGGAAGGGCAAGGGCCAGACTTCATGGTATCGTATTATGATGCCTACATTTTCATACCTGACAAATTGCCCCAAGCTTCAATCGAAGAAAATAGATGGCATTTAGAGAGTGGAGGGTATGTTCCAGTCAGGTGTCTTGCCCTCCCTGCTCCAAAGGCAGTACTTGAGCTCATCAAATGTGGCAGCAAAGCAGGTTGCACTCCTCCCTGCAAATGCTATGGTGGAGACTGTCAACACAATTAGGGAGGACATGTATTGTAGTGAATCTCTTTGGGCATAATTGACCATGAGCTCTTTAAGAGGATAGGGTGCGGGTTTTGGTGTGTGTGTGTGTGTGTGTGTGTGTGTGTGTGTGTGTGTGTGTGTGTGTGTGTGTGTGTTTTGTGAGTGCAGTGCAATAAGTGGACACGTTAGTCTGCTTGCCCAAAGTGAGAAGTTGCAATACCTTAATTCTTGCAATCCCTGCAGTAACAGCTGTCAACCATAACTGTCTAACAATGTCATAAATAATACTGAGAATACTAATAAATCATCGAAGTACAATACATAAACCCAGGATACATAAAAACAAAGTTTCAAATGTAAAAAAGAAAATCCTTTCCCATCAAGATTTGGTGGGCCCCCTGTAGTAACTCTGAGGACCCCCCAGGAGTCCCGGACCCCTTGAGGAAGACCCCTGGTATTTTGCTTACTCATTTTTGTTTTCAGAGCCCAGCTACAACAACTTTTATGCTTCAATTATGATTTAATTTAACATTGTTCTGGAGCAGAGCGATTACTGAGATAGGCTTAGGGGTCTGTCTGGGGGGTCCCAGGTGAGGAAAGACCCCAACCAAGTCAGAACCAAGTCAGAAAGGTTATTCTGGCTGCTTTAAAAGTCTAATAAATGAACTCAGGATGTTTTAAAACCTACAAAACAAAATCGGACATTAACTGGCTGGCGTACTGTTCTGGGGGGTCCCAAAATAGATAACCCCCAGAAAGGGGGTGGGGGTCCGAAACATTTTACACCCATCATTTACTCAGTCGATTCCCTGACCCAGAAAACATAGGATTGGCATGTTTAATTAGTTTTCTAGGTTGTCTAGAAGCCAAGATGGCACAAATTATGTATTTTATGTCGGCCATTTTGAACGTCCAAAATGGCAGCTTTGCACGTGTCTGTGCAAATGGCAACAAAGATTTTTGGATTCCCCATGCTCTGAAGATTCCAAAAATATATAGTTTTACTAATCTCCAAAAAAATCCAACAAAAATACACAGTGGACCTGACTATCTAACTGGACGAATCGTGTGAGAATTGGGTGCACACTCTAGGAAAAAACCCTGCTCTGCATTTTTGCATCAGCGTAGCTTGTACAAAGGATCTCAATGTAAATAAGCCATGTGCTTTCCTGAGCGTATCCTTTTAGTTGACCTTGTACCAGTGAACTGTACTGTCATGAAACTGTCCCTTTTCCTATGAAAACTTCGAATAAATACTCAATCAATCAAAGTATAGAGCCATCAGGATAGCTGGGTATAGAAACTGGTCAAAAATCATCAATTTCGTGCAAAGTTTTTGATTTTTGGTATGGTGTTGGGTATGGGTATAAGGTTTTCAAAAAACATCGCAAACAAGTTGGGCTCGCCCCCTAGTGGTCTGTTTGCAATGAATCAAATATTAGATACGTCAGCATGGTTCAAACCCCAAATAATTGATGAAAGAGATTTTTCAATGGATTCTGTTACTATTGGGTATGATAAACAACATACTATATATTTAGGAAAAAATAACTACCGGAAAGGCACCATTTTCAAGATGGCGTCCACGATGGCTGCCGGGAGCTAAAAATGCCTATTTAATGTGTACAAATTCATATAAAATATGCACTTGGTAACTAGCTTTTACATTTTGACATGGTGTTATGTATGGGTATTTCAAAAACTATCGCAAACAAGTTGGGCTCACCCCCAAGTTGTCTACAATATACTGACCTATCTAATATCTGATTTTTGAAAACCTTATACCCATACCTAACACCATGCCAAAATTCAAAAACTCTTCACCAAGTGCATATTTTTTATGAATTTTTACACATTAAAACCCAGTTTATAGGCAATCCTGGCTTTTATACTTCTTCATCGTGGCGTTTTCCGTGACAAAAGTGGCTGATCTACAAGCTCACAACACCTCGCATCCGCGACGCGTTGAGCTTCTAGATCTGCTATTTTCCAGGCGCAGAAACTTGCAGAATGAATGAGCGAGTCACTGTGTCAGACGTCCAGCGCAGCGCAGCGCAGCGCACATTATTATTTTTATTATTTAATAATCAACGTAGCCTACAATTGAAACACTTTCACAAGCCACAGTGTGGGCTTAAAATTCACATTAAGGGTAACAAGCATGCACGCTGCATGCACTGCACATTATTAGAACAAGTTTGCTAGTGAGTGTAAATCAGTGGCTTCCTCAAAGAAAAAGAAACAAGGCGAAAAAGCGTTGGAAACATAAGGTTCGGGCCTTGGCGCAGGTCGGGCGCATATTAATGATTAAAGCTCGGACGTCGATTCGGGTCGGACAAAAAACGGTCGGACACGGGTTCGGAACGGACAGAAAAAATGGGCCCGATCCCAGCTCTAGTGTGGAAGAGTCCTTGAGCAAGAACCCCTAGTTGCTCCCGGTGAGCAGGTTGGTGCCTTGCATGGTTTCCTCTGCCATCGGTGTATGAATGTGTGTTTGTGTGAATTGGTGAATGCAATGCACAATACAGCACAATACCATTTATCATTTATCAAATACCACATATTTCCTGGGTAAATACTTAATTAACTGACTAATTAATAAGCTAAAAAACAACAACCACGACAACATTAAAACAATAAAAAGTGTTTCTAAGCGTGAGGGAGGAGGGTGGAACAGCCCAGATAAAGGGGAAGAGAAACAGAAGAGAGATGATACTTCACTCTTTCTCCAGTGTGCGTTTCACGTTAGTCATAAAGTGAAACAAGCGGACCGGGTCACGTTAGCATCTTTAAGTCGTTAAGGTAGAAATGTCCGTGGCTTTGCACTCTGAAAACATTGAGATGGAGGAGAATGAAGATACAATCTATGATGACATCGACAACCCTCCACCTCAGCAGCAAGGTGATGGGGTCTATAACAACGTGGACGACACTCCACCTCAGGAGCAACGGCCACACAACGTACCGCAGCCTGGTAAGATATGTTATCACATAAAACCATCCCTTTATGTGATAAAGATATCATAAAACCATCCCTTTATTGTCTCCACCAGCCGAAGGCAGGGGGAGAGTATGTTTTCGCCCCTGTCCGTCCGTGCGCGCGTCCGTCCTCCAAGGTTGTTTCCAACTAATCTCCGGCACCGTTGGCCCGGTCGCTGCCAAAATGAGCACACACACTCCCTGGATGCCAATTTAGAACCTCTCCCACATTTTTCAAATGGCGCCACCATGAGGCCGATGTTTGCAAAACACATTTCTGTACACTACTCCTACAGATTTTGTCCAAAAATCACGCAAATCGGTAGACAGTATCTCTACAGTCATGTGATCGACACGGATCTGTCTGATTGTCCATATTCCATCCTGATTGGCTGATATTGGCTTTCAAAGTTTGTAAGATTGGTCCAATTTGGACAAAATGCCTCAAATCACAAACGCAGAGTGCAATTAACATGAAATCGCGCACACACGTTCCCACTAGGCCGAGGAAGAAATGCCACTTCAAATTTTTGAGATCAGCCTCATGGTGGCGCTATAACAGGCCGATTCGTGGTTTTACCTATAACTCCACCAACCAGTTTCAAACTTTGTAAGCGCACTCCCTGGATGCCAATTCAGAACCTCTGCCCCACATTTTTCACATGGGCCTGTTCTAGCGCCACCAGGAGGCCAATTTGTGCAAAACTACCTTTTGGCCAGTACTCCTACAGATTTTGTCCAAAAATCACGCAAATCGGTAGACAGTATCTCTACAGTCATGTGATCGACATGGATCTGTCTGATTGTCCATATTCCATCTTGATTGGCTGAGATTGGCTTTCAAAGTTTGTAAGATTGGTCCGTTTTGGACAAAATGCCTCAAATCACAAACGCAGAGTGCAATTAACATGAAATCGCGCACACACGTTCCCACTAGGCCGAGATAGAAATGCCACTTACATTTTTTTAAATCAGCCTCATGGTGGCGCTATAACAGGCCAATTTGTGGTTTTACCTATAACTCCACCGATCAGTTTCAAACTTTGTAAGCGCACTCCCTATAGGTCAAGGAAAAACCCTTTCCTTGCATTTTTCACATCAGACTTTTACAGCGCCACCAGGAGGCTGACTTATGTAAGACACAATTTTGGATATTACTCCTTCAGATGTTACCCACAATTAACGCAAATCAGTACACAGTATCTCTACAGTCATATGATCAAGACGGATCTGTCCCATATTAAATATTCCATCCTGATTGGCTAAGATTGGCCTCCAAACTTTGCAGGATTGATCCGTTTCGAACAGAATGCCACAAATCAAACACAGCGTGCAATTGTAATGAAATTGTGCACGCACATTCGCAAAAGGCCAAGGAAGAAATTACACTACAAAGTGTTCAAATCAGCCTCATGGTGGCGCCATGAAAGGTCTAAGATTGGTGAAGAACACATGCCACCCTTTTTACATTTGCCTATTATAGCACCACCAGGCAACAAGAGCCGTTGGCCGCGGGACTCGGCCGTGGGACGCGGGACGCGGCCGTGGGACTCGGCCGTGGGACGCGGCCGTGGGACGCGGCCGCGGACGCAGACGGCCGGCCATGGACGCGTCCATGGACGAGGCCGCGGAAAAAAGGCCGCGAAAAAAGGCCGCGAAAAAAACCAAATTGGGTGTCTATTGTATGTATTTTTTGATGGAGAATTCAAATATGACCTTCTTTTTGGGATAGGACAACTCTAACCTGCATCAATTGGTATTTTATAATTGCCAATTGTACCCTATCCATCTAAAAAACTAATTGGATCTCGATTGTATGTATTTTTTGATGGAGAATTCAAATATTACCTTCTTTTTTAGATAGGACAACTCTAACCTGCATCAATTGGTATTTTATTATTGCCAATTGTACCCTATCCATCTAAAAAACAAATTGGATGTCTATTGTATGTATTTTTTGATGGAGAATTCAAATATTACCTTCTTTTTGGGATAGGACAACTCTAACCTGCATCAATTGGTATTTTATAATTGCCAATTGTACCCTGTCCATCTAAAAAACTAATTGGATCTCGATTGTATGTATTTTTTGATGGAGAATTCAAATATTACCTTCTTTTTTAGATAGGACAACTCTAACCTGCATCAATTGGTGCATCAACCTGCTATCTATCTATCTATCTATCTATCTATCTATCTATCTATCTATCTATCTATCTATCTATCTATCTATTTATACTTCACCTTTAGTCCAGAAGAGAGTTCAGCCTCAGGAACTTGCACACATGGAACTGTGTCATGACTGTGTCATGGAGCTAAACAGAGCTATGTTAAATACTCACAATGACTCTGATGGACCAATCAGGGTGGTGGTGGGGGGAGGGATCAACAATAGACAGAAACTGTATAATGCTTTGTTAACTGTCCCACCTAAGTCCCTGCTAGTCTGAACAAGTTAAGGTTAACTTAGGTAGTAGTTCATTTTGCTGGCTTTTAGGGACTGTGTGTGAGTGTGTAGGCCCACAAATTATTATAATTGTCATTAAGTGACTCAAAGGGAGACATCTAATGGGTGTTTATTATTTTAATATGAACTGTGGGAAGATTATATATTTTTTATTTTGCACTTACAGTGTTGTGATATTATTCCTGAAGGAAGAGGGGTATTTAAACAGTCCAGGCTTTGAACCTAAATGCTGTTTTAATTTTCTATAAATATGTATTTCTATATAAAACTCAGTTGTGTGGAGTTATTGTGTGTCTTTTCTTGTAGCTAAAGAGTCCATTTGTTCACTAGACATTAAGTGTTTTATTACTTTGTGGTTTAACATTATGTAATAGGCAAATTCATTGTTATGGTTACTTTAGAAGACTGCTTTTGCATTCATGAGTTAAAAAGAGAGCCAAGCTGGAATTGGTCTAATATACAGCAAAGCAACAGTAAACCTGCTTCACAGCCAAATCGCCTTCCATCGCCATTTTGAGGAAGCCCAGCCAGCCAGATCGCCAAACGTCGCCTTGGGGATCATTTTCTGATTTTTTTGGTATTTTTTTGACATTTTTTGAGCTATAAATGACCATTCTAGGTTCATATAAGCTTAAGCTATAAAAATGCGCTGGAAATGACATCATCGATGACGTAACCCGGAAGTCGTTCGGCCATAACAAAGCATGGGCCTTTCCATAGCATTGAAAGCTGACGTTTTTCTTATCAAACTTTACCATATTTAGACGGATTTTCATTCGGAAAAAAATGGCAGGCTGACAGAGTGGTCACTCAGGATCAAAAACTAGTGTATACGGCGTGTGCACGACATGCACTCGCTCCAGGATGGCTCCCGTTCGGCGGACCGGGAGCCATAATGGCGGCTCCATAGGCGGCCATTATGGTCCACAATGCTGTCCAGGCTGAGTCCAGACTGCAAGACCTAATCGTTGGGCACACTCTAGTGGTATAGTACGTGTACTACATTCTGCAATTATATTATCCCTGCTGGGATAGGCTACTGATAACTTGGAAATTAATAATATTCCTGGCAGTATAGGCGCACAAGCATATTGTAAATGGCTGTGTATGTGTTAACACAATGGGAAAAAAACGAAATATAGAGAATAAATAATAAATTAAATAGAGTACGTAACATACCAAAGTCTTTGTTTTCCTCCTGTTCAGCAGAGTTAAGGTTGAGAGAGTTCATCTTCCCCTGAAGTCCACAGTAAGATTTGATCAGAAATGATGGATATCCTGGAAGACTTGTGGAGACATGTCACAGACCAACTCTTCTTATACCAGAGAGCCTGGGGTGAAAACACTAACTGCTGAATGATTGGCCAATGAGAACAATAGGACCATCTCTCCACCAATCACAGTGTAACATACAGTGCTCCACCCCTCACTCCTCCACCAGACATGATCCATGCAACCTTCTACAAATGAAGTGGCAACAGAATAATATGTCTATGGAAATACATAGCATTGTTACCTAAAATACATGAACCTATCTCTATAATAATGACATATCTATCCAATGAATATATGTATGGATATACACCATGGCACATATAAGATCAATAATTTGATTATTCTATATATGACAATAAATGCTTTGTTTACTCTATAATAATACAATATTTATATACATTATGGATATAAACTATGGGAAAAGTGGACATCTCATAATATCTCTTAAATGCCCTCAAAGAGAGGATGATCATCTAACCTAGGGGGGAAGAAAGGAAGTCTAAATCTACTGATTTGTTTTTTTTTTAGAACAAATATTATTACTAAATGGTATGTGAATATACTAACTTCTGAAATGTATCAATTCTATCAATCAATTTTTAACAACGCAGAGTCAAAACAATAACATATATAGAAACCACAATTATTAACAATACAGGTAGTACAATCAAAGGTTGTGCTAAACATTTATGTTAAACATGTGTAATATTCCCTGCACATGTTTTGATTTAAGTTGCTATGTAAGTTAACCTTTAAATTGATTTGACTACATAGAGTACAAAGAAGTGGTCTGGTTTCTGTATACAAGAATGTCATTCTGTACAGAACAGCCATCTGTCTTCATAGACCTGGTCAGACTTTGCATTTCAATGCCTCCTAGGTGTCGATGGGCCACCATGTGTTCACCATTTGTATCCTGGGTGATCAAATCTGGTATCTCATAATGTGTAAATGCCCTCAAAGCCTTTATAGCCTGCTCAGAGACTACAGATGAAAATGTGTTTATGGCTATACTCTGGGCCATTCACACTGATGAAAAAAACTGACGTGTTGATTAAAGTGCTTTGTGCCTGATAAATAAACACATACATAAAACCCTCTAATAGGGAGAAAGAATGGAAGTCTGATCTACCTAACCCTTTGTTTTATATCCATGTTATTATAAAATGATATTATGTGGACTTCATCAATAGCACAAGTGAAGATGTTCAATGTATTTGGCACAAGGACAATTCACTGTATGGACTTTGATATCTCAAAAGGTAATGGGAGACCACTGCACAATGCTATCTCTGACTGGTAAACAAATGTAATTGCTTGTCACTTAATGACAAGCCTATTGGCCAATGTTTAATGTATTAAATCCTGTTCTAATCATGGACCTGCATGGTTCTATCTACAGCACATGTCCCTACATGTGCTCCACCATTCTCTCCTCCCCATAACAATATCAAGTCAGGCCATGCAAAAGTGTGTCAAAGCAGTCTGTAATCCCAGAGAACAGAAAGGATTATTATTATTATTATTATTTTTATGCACTTTTCATAGAGCCTGTTAATATCTGTTTTTTAAATATCTGTTTTTTTTTGTTGCACTGAAGTAGTATTTGCCAAGGTTGTGAAAGGCCAAGAACTGAGGACTGTGACAAAGGCCTGTGGTCAAGGACAGTGACCAGTGAGAAGTGTCTAAGACAGACCATTGTTATTTATTTGTTTTATTTTTGATTTTATTTTGTCAACCTTGTTCCGACAGAAACTTAATTTGTGCATGAATACTCAACAGAACAAAACAACCTATATTAATGGCCTCTTATGAATGTGTCTCTCACCTAGCTATTCATGCAGAACCATTAAGACAGAGTTGCCTTTTTTCGCGGCCTTTTTTTCGCGGCTTCGTCCATGGATGCGTCCACACCGCCGCGTCCACGTCCCACGGCCGCGTCCCACGGCGGCCAGCGGCTGTCTCTCCCACCAGGACGCGTGGCCTGGTGGAGACCTGTGCTCGGAAGAGCACTTCTTCTAGTATGAGATAAAGATGCTATACATACTGGCTGTTCCTGTACGTGCTGTGCTGACAGCCAGCGCTGGAAAGTAACTAAGTAGATTTACTTAAACTTACAATTTTGAGGTATTTATACTTTACTTGGTATTTCCAATTTCCAATACTTTTAATTCTACTTCACTAGATCTCGGATCCAAATATTGTACTTTTACTCCACTACATTCATATTTATGTAGACCTACTTTTACTTTTGGTACAATTTTCTTATTTTTTTACATTTTGATCCCAACACTTTAATACTTTTACTGAAGGACATTTAGAATTCCGGACTTTTACTTGTAACAATATTTCTATATTGCAGTATTGATGCTTTTACTTGAGTCAAGAATGTGAGTACTTTTTTCCAGCACTGCTGACAGCATTGTGCGTGTCGTTGCCATTCACATGCAGCTGGCTGTCAGTGGTGGAGAAAGAACCCAAAATGATTTACTTAAAAACCATCAACACTGCAGTGTAGAACTACTCTGTTTACACCTGGTCTGGAATTCTAAATGTAGGCTTTTACTACAGGTTAAAATGTAGTAAAAGCACAAAAGTATTGGCACCAACATGTTCTCATAGTACCAAAAGTAGAAAGCACTCAGTGTACAGAATGTCCTATTTCATAAACAAATAAATCATACAACATTTTATAAATTATATATTTTTTTGAAAATAGCTAAAGTAGGCTACTGTACTTTTAATTGATTGATTGATTGATTGATTGAAGTATTTATTAGAAGTTTGCATAGGAAAAGGTAAAGGTAAGGGCAATACAAATCTGTCTGTCTGTCTGTCTGTCTGTCTGTCTGTCTGTCTGTCTGTCTGTCTGTCTGCCTGCCCTCAGTCACTCCAGACAGGAAGTGCAGCTCCAAGCTTCCTGTGTTTGCTGTGGGTCTGCTAGGTCTGCTGCTATTGGGTGGAATCACCGTTGGAGTTCACGGTAAGCTTTCATTCACCAGTTATATTCCACAATGATGAAGGATTTTATAAGGTTTTATTGAATAGATCACGATCATACACAATCAGTTCAAAATGTACAATAATCACAAAGAACTTAAACATCCATCCATACATCCATTCATCCATCTTCAACCGCTTATCCGGAATCGGGTTGCGGGGGTAACAGTTCCAACTGAGACTTCCAGATTTCCTTATCCCGAGCAACTTCCTCCACTCCCTCAGGGAGTATACCAAGGTGTTCCCAAGCCAGTGTGGAGATATAATCCTTCCATCTGGTCTTTGGTCTGCCACGGGGTCTCCTCCCAGTGGGACGAGCATCGAGGACCTTCCTTGGAAGGCGCTCGAGGGGGCATCCGTACCACCTAAGCTGACTCCTTTCCAAGTGTAGGAGCAGCGGTTCTACTCCAAGTCTCTCTCGGGTGACTGAACTTCTCACACTATCTCTAAGGGAGATACCGGCCACATATAATATAAATAACACCTTTAAAACATCTTAAAATAATGGTGGGGTAGGGTAGCCTACTACTGGCCTAGCCTTGCATAGCCAGACTATACTAATGCAGCTAACTAACTGCAGTAGTAGTCTGGAGCCTATCCCATTCAGAATTGTTTCTGATTGGGAGGTTACAAAAACGAGGGGTGGAGAGGAGCTGGGGAGGGGGGAGACACTGTCACTGTTTACCGAACCCAAACTATCAGCTAAACACAGCAGGTGACATTCCTATTCAAAGGCAGAATGCCCCCCCAGGAGCCCTCAGTATGCAAGCAACTAAGCCCCATGTTGTCTGTTCTGTTGCTGCATGGAGAATGAGATGTGCTCACAGGAGATATGCTGCGAGAGAGACAAAGTCCGCCTTACGTTGTAATTAGCCAACCAAGGACTACTCACGACTAGGGAGCTAAGGGGGCGTGCCAGATTTGACGAGTTAGTGCTAAGCTCTAAGACCATCCCCACCCACCCTGGCCACAATATAACTTCCGGTTGGTTCTAGCGGAAGTGGCGGAAGTGCTGCGTTTAACGGACGTTACGTCATGCGTTGCAGTCTTCCGGTGAAATTCTCACGGCGGAAGTTGAACGGTCTGATATTGTCACCAGGCTTTTCTCTTCGCAGATGAGTAAGCATGGCTGCGCGAGGCTAATCCCCACCATCTATGCAGCCCATTTTACAGACCTTTTTTTTTATATATTCATAATCTTTATCCCACGATTTTGTAACCCATTTTTTCACCCAGTGCCAATTGCCTCAGCAGTAATCCTGTGCTCTGCTCTCCCTCTGCCACGCCTGGGGAGCCCCGGCTGGCAAGGGGGAGGCAGTAGAGAGACCAGGATTACTGCATGTTTTTGTGAGGGTACCTACCCTAGGAGATACGGGGAGAACATGCAAACTCCACACAGAAAGCCCCTTTCGCCAACCCCACCTATAGGTTGTGGGCGCTGATGACGCGAAGGAGGGAACACGGCACCAGCGCCCACAGCGTCCCCTATTCTAGCTGTGAGGCGACAGCGCTACCCACCGTACCCCCCCCCCCCCCCCCCCCAATTCTACAGTAGCTCTACAAGTCGCCCCCCTGGACCAAGTTAGGTACGTCTCGCCTCATGTCACTGATGTCATCATAATTAAGCCCATTTCTGGGAATGCCCATATATGGACATATTGTGTCTCATGATAACCAGTTTGGTTGTTGCGACACGAGTCACTTTCCGTCCTTGTCCCTTTTATGCCCATATATGGAGATCCCTGATATCATAAGCCCATATCTGGGAATACCCATACCGTATATGGACATATTGTGTCAGTCTCTGTTGTTTCAGCGCGACTTCTCCCTTTAGGGTGAGGTCGCTTCTCGCCCATAGGGCGTCTTACTGGTTTAATAAGAAGTGTAGGTTCATTATAATATACACATATTGGGTTTGTGTTCGTTGCATGTATTTCCCCATATTTCCACACAATATGTAACGTACACGACTACGAGAGAACAATATCTCTGCTGTCGCCGGGCAGAAAACAAATATGTCCAAAATATTAACATGTTTTTCAGGAAATGAAACTCAACACTTACCTCATCAACGTTTGCATGGTGAATTTATGCTTGATCCTTATAATATTATCATCACTTTACCCAAATACAATGCTTTGAATTTCCTTATAATATTATCATCACTTTACCTTTACCCAGAATACAATGCTTTGAATGTCCTTATAATATTATCATCACTTTACCTTTACCCAAATACAATGCTTTGAATGTCCTTATAAAACCCATTCAGGCCGGGAAGTGTATGGGAGGGGCTTACGGTACATACAGTATGTAGCAACATATTTGTTTTTGTAGGCTAATTTCTGATTTAGGCCTATTCTATAGATTAGGCCTAAATGGTATTATCATCACTTTACCCAAATAAAATGTTTTGAATGTCCTTATAATATTATCATCACTTTACCCAAATACAAGCTCACGTGGAGTTAGGATGTTTTGGGAGTTTGGAGTTTTGGGACTTTCTGGACTATGTGCAATGATTTGTATTTATTTAAACTTTTCCTGTGATATTTCTCTGCAGTGTCTGTCAAGGTGAGCTGCACTGAGATGGAGGAAGGTAATTTGAACACACACACACACACACACACACACACACACACACACACACACACACACACACACACACACATTTGATGTAACTAACTATCATTAATAATAATAATAATAACTAGAAAATAAAATGTATACGAAATTTTAAGTGTGCCTGCAGCTCGCTAAGTGGGTGCAACCTTGTGTAGCGGTTGGTGTTAGCATTAGCGTTAGATTTAGCTTTAACGTTTTTAGCATTAACCATTTTAGATTTTTTATTAACATTAGCTTTAGCATTTTAAATAGCATTTTAGCATTAGCATTTTAGCATTAGCATTAAAGCCCCGGCAGAACCCCCTGAACCCCGGTACTGCCGTGCAATCAGCGTTTTATTTATAAACATATTTTAAAAAACAAACACACCAAATGATAAACAACGCGCGCGGGTCGTTCAGTGCAAGCCAGCAGGACGTGCACACACTACGTGTTTGGGCGGCCACTTACTTAGAAGCTGCTGCTGGCTGTATTTCTGCCGTTCATTTGCATGGAGCGAGATGGGGTAATCCGCGAGAAAAAACAGCGTTCGAAAGTACATTACGTCCTCGTCGCACGCACATCGATCTAATTCCATGTATTCCACTCATTCCGAAGCCTTGATTTCGCCTCTCGTCTGGTCGAAACTCTTGAGGGGATGGGCTAAACCAGGCTGCAGCACACACAGTGAAGGGGAACGTAATGGCCGCTCGTGGAGCCAGTGGCAGAGCCAGCCGATGACGTCATCACGTTTCTGACGTGATCTGATTGCGCAACGTCTCTTAAAGAGACAGAGCACGACCTGCGACTGTATTTTTCAAAAAATTATGATTAATTTCATAAATTACGGCAATAGACGGGAATAGACGATTGGCTGATGGGACCCAGTAGGAAGTCCGAGGGAGTGCGGCCAGGCTTAGAAGGTGTTAAAATTAGCATTTTAGCATTAGCATTTTAGCATTAGTTTAGCATTCACTAGTATTTGTTAAATATTAGCTTTAGGGTTGTGAGGAAGACGAGCGGACGGGAAGACGGACGGGAAGACATTCTCACCCCCACTGTGTCTCACGCAGTTACTGGGGTTAAGGTTAGGGTTTAGGTTAGGCATAGTTTTACTGAGGTTAAGGTTAGGGTTTGGGGTAGGGTTAGGTGGTTGTTAGAATCCACGTTGTCAAAGATAAAAGCACAAAAAAAGTAGGCTTCGTTAGCCAGGTTTCGCTAGCTCAGTCCGTAGGGCAGCATGGCTATAGATCACTACAGCCGGGGTTCGCTTCCCATCCAAGGAGCTGAATATTCGAGTCAGCATGTGTCGGCGCATGCGCACAACACTCGTCCGTCGTCCGTAAAGCCGCCCGGACGAGGACGAGGAGAAAGAGCGGCTGCCTCTCGTCGGAGGGCTTTCACACAACTCAAATAACATCAGTTAAATAATATCTGAACAATAATAATAGGTTATGTAGAGGAAATGTGACCTAAAAATGATATGCCATGTTTATAATGTCATACATTTCTTTACTTAATTTGTAATTCAGTTATGACATGTCTATGTAAAACTGCATTATCGTTTTACTGACAAAGCAGCAGGCTACGGTGCAATGACATCCTAATTTCAGGCACACAGATTTAAGAAGTACACATATTGTTGAACATTTGTACTTTATTTGGTATCACTTACAAAATAATATAAATATTCCTCTTCATAGAACAAAGTGTTTAATCTACAGTATATCCTCTCAGGGAGGCTCAGTATCGACACAAATATAATCTGTGGTCACTTCATGAAAACATATGTTTTCATGCTTCTCCAATCAATGGAAGCTACTGTTTGTACGTATTCATAAATACTACATTTTCTGTTTATAAAACAGATCATTGATGGTCAAACAGGTTATTTGTAGAGCTTGGGTGTGTGTTGCATAGAGCATGGCGACACGTGAGCTTCTGACATTTTTCGAGACGTTTCAGGTGTAATGTCCTGCCCACTAGACTGATCGACTATTAATCGTTTATAGATTTATTCATCGATAAAATAAAATATAGCAGATTAAATTTATATTGTTGCACCCCAAGTCTCTATTACAATAGAGCAATCAGTATATAACAGTACATCCAATAAAGCCTTAAACAGTGAGTAAATACTACAGCAGGTAAACGGTTGTATTGTGATTGTGCAGATACACACAGCTACTGCAGTGCAGAGTGGCTTTTCTCTTTTCTCTTCTTTTCACTGTAAGGAAACGGCAGAGAGACAGAAATGTTTTCAATGAGATGTTACGTTAAAGTCAGGGTTGTCAAACTTGCCGCCCGCGGGCCATTTGCGGCCCAGGGAGAGGTCCAATGCGGCCCAGGACATAAATTTCAAGTTAGGCAAGTCAAAATGCCTCTCCTTACCCCCTCCCCCAAATTTCAAATGGATTATTCCGTCTTTTTTAACAAAAAATAGCATTTTTCTTTTTTACCTTTCATACCAAATTTATTGTAGCTTATAACTGTACTTCCAATATTTAAAATAAATAATTAAATTACTTATTCTTCTTAACACATTGCCTGCCCCACGTTTTTTATTAAACTCTTCCAAAACATGTCAGGGTTTTGGAGCATTTTGACTAATTTTCAATGAATATTTAAAAAATGTGTTTCTTAGCTATGAACAAATGGAGTATACCGATGGAAAGATGAAGAAATATACTTTTACCAATAAATAAATGGGGTTTAAATGTTGTTTCCTGATTTTTCCCTGATTTTTTAAGTGACTACTGTACTGGCCCAACATGGGCTAATTTGAATAAAAAAGCCTAAAAAAAGCCTTTTTATGAAACCAGCATGAATAAGTCGCTTATTTAGTTTCAAGCCAATAGATGGCGCTGTGGTACTGTGTGCTCACTCAACACACGCACACACACTCACTCACACTCACATGCACGCGCATGTCTCAAGCAACAAGGAAGGTCACGTGATTTCTCAGATAATGAAACCATGACATTTTAGGGTAAATGAAACCAAGTGCTTACACACACACACACACACGCACACACACACACACACACACACACACACACACACACACACACACACACACACACACACACACACACACACAGACGAGCCCCCCCAGCTGATCCCTGTGTTCAGTGGCGTCAGTTCAGAACAAGCTAAGGTATGGCAACATGACTGGTGTCACCAGGCATGTTGCCATACCTTAGCAACAGGCACGATGAAAAGTACATTTTTATTATTTCCCCCTGTAGCCAAGGTATGGCATTGGCAGCTGCATACCCCTGCCATACCCAATTGACGCCCCTGCCTGTGTTATGTCACGTGATTTCTTAGCTAACGGAAACTCAGATCGATGCAGAGAAAAGTTTGCTGGACCATTGGATCATTTTCCTTACTGTTGTTTAGCCACATGGATTATAGTTTTACGAGCCAGCAGACTGTTTGTTTATCAATGGAATATCTTTACGAGCCAGGAGTGCACTGGGGGGGAGGAGGTGACAGTGTATCAGGTAGGACCCTGGTTTTTTCCGTTTTTTTCATTGTGTGTCGTGTCGTATGGATGGATGTTGTTTTGCTGCGTGTGGCCAGGGGTGTCCCACCAAAATCTGGGCCCTGGCCACAAGGATTCACTGCGGGACCCCCATGATTGTTCTTCATAGGGGGGATTTCAAAAATAGCAGATGTACAAGCTCGCAGAGTGCCGCGCTGTGAGCTTGTAGATCTGCTATTTTTCAATAGCTAAAGTATAAAATAATTATGTCCCCTCCACCTTGGGCCCTAGTAGTGTAGGGTTTCCACTCGCACTCCCCCCTTGTGACACCCCTGTGTGTGTGCGCGTCCTCCTCTCCCACTATAAATACAGAGTGCCTTCACCTAAATACACTCAAATCTAAACGAATTCTACTGTCATCTCTAGGCTATCAATCAACTATCTAAACTCTAACTCTAACTATAAATATCCTATATTCAAATCTCAACCAGCCTCCCAACCGATCTTTTTTTTTTCTTTTTTCTCCTCAGCTGGCTAGCTGGCTAGCCTGGCTTGTCGCGTCTAAAACAGCTGCAGACTTTTTCTCCCTCTCTCTCTGTTGTATTTGGATTGCCTGATAACATGTATTTCAATGCAGTTTTTTGACCTTTTTTCTTCATTCACGTGAATGACCTGGTTCCCTTTGATGTTGCCCTACTGTATTAAGTCACAGGCAGCACGAGAGCACCATCAATTGTAAAACAATGAAAAGACTATAGAACGTTTATAAACGGGCTGGGCGGTAAATAGCTGGGCAAAATAGAACGTTTATAAACGTGCTGGGCGGCAGATGAGTTAATAATAAACAATAGACTAAAGTCATATATTGTTGTTGTCGGGTGAAAACCTTGTATGTCCAAAACCGTTTGTTTTGTATTTATCATCTTTAAAATTATTTAAACGAGTGAAAACAGCTGATCTACAAGCACACAACGCCTCGCACCGCGAGGCGTTGTGTGCTTGTAGATCGGCTGTTTTCACTACTTTTGTGTGACGGCCTTCTCTGATGAAGCAGGGCTTTACTTCGCGGAAAAACGTACAAATTTGAAACTTGGAGATACGAGGTTTTGGCCCGACAGTGACGATATTGTAGTTATAGCAGTGACTGAGACAAAGCCAATTACATCTCTGTAAGTAAACGTACCCGAGCACGCATGCGCATCCGCAATTGGATGCGGCCCACACACACACGCACACGCACACACACACACGCACACGCACACGCACACACACACACACACACACACAGAAGACAAAAAGAAAGGAAGACAAACATGTCTTGTTGTACTCACTCAACACAGCGCATTCTGCGAATAACCCAGTCCTTGGACGGGTCAGCACACACGAAACCTCCCCGAGTGTGGAATCTGCATAAGACAGGATAAGATAATGAATATAACATATTTTCAGACGGGGGCCCATGGTCAAATACATATTCATTCAGGGGTCCTTTAAAGAGGTGGTGCCATCATTTTTTTTTCATATGTCTATGATGTTGACAGTACTTCATTAGACCCCCTGGTGTGGTTGTTATGAGCAATTATGTATTCCCTTTTTATTTTGGATTTCCTCCTGAAGGCTGACACCTTGTGGGCCAAAAGTGCCGATCCAAAAACAGTGATTAAATGACATCATATAATCATCCCCTCCCCTTTTACCATTCACCCAACACTGTGGGTGTGGCTAACTTCAGCTGGGTCACCCCCCACTTGACAACCAGGCATAGAGACACACAGGCGCCTACAAATTCACGCCCACAATTGAGACAGCGGCCCCACTTCGGGTAAGGGAGAACGGTGTACTGCAAGCCAGCCCATAGAAAGTCATTGCAATTCAACTGTGGTTAGCCTAATATTAAAATAATCCTACACGAACTGAAGACTACCGGTATATTGATTTAAATAAAAATGTTTCCAAATGTATGGACTGACTCTGCCAACATATCTTCTTGTTTTCTAAATACATGATGTGTGTCACATTTAATTTGCCACTTGAATGGGTTACCCATAATGTTAATTGAGCAGAGTGGAAACGGCAGACAGAGGACTTGACGCTTTTCAGTGACATCACTGTCTTTATTGCTATGCATCTACGATCGCCGACTTTGAAGATCCCGACTTTTTCAACTACAGAGTGAATTCCCCAGGTTAGTATTAACCAAAAAATTACTTGCAAGATTCTGTTTGGAAGAAGCAAGATGCCACAATGCCCCCCCCCCCCCCCCAAAAAAAAGAGAAAAAAAACCTAACTATACATGAGAGACAAGCATATCTGGGTATTGAAAACCTCAAGGGATGTGTCGATGACGTGTGTACCATGCGACCACTTAAACTTACATTTTCCAATTCTTGCACTTTTGACTCACTGATGAAGTATATTAAAGTATATTGTAGGTAGTGTTTCAAGATGACATATATGCCACTTTAAAAAGGCCAAATTAAACTCATGGGACCCTTTATTAAAACACAAAACAAATCGCTACGGCCTCAGTAGTCAACCACTGTTGTTATTTCACGATGCCTCTCATTGGGATTGCATTGGCAGCTGCAGTACACCGTTCATCCTTACCCGAAGTGGGGCCGCTATCACAATAGAGGGCGTGAATTTGTAGGAGCCTGTGTGTCTCTATACTTAATGAACTGGTGGGTGTGGCCACATAAAAAAACAAATTTTAACTTTCTGTACACTCTTTTGGAAAAAGTCCTCCTCCTAGTATAATTCTAAATCTGCAGTTGATTTTGTATCAAAATAAATATTTTGGCAGGCCTTGATGGCATCGCAACTGCTGATTTTACACTTTGTTTCATGATGAAAATAGACGATCTACAAGCTCACAAGCACGACGCGTTGTGAGTTTGTAGATCTCCTATTTTCAGAGCGCAAACATAAAATGATTTCTACTGGATCTCTTCTCCACTAGTCACTCCCTAACACTTTAGTCTAGTTTTCATTTGTTGACAAAATTGTCAAATTGTCTTTTGTGAAAAGAAAGGGTAGTGGACTAACATTTTCCGGTATAGTTTTATTCAGCAACATGACTGGTGTGAACAGATGATGTACTCACATGACAGCAGTGATGTCACAGGAGTTGTTGATGGTCTGCAGGGTGTAATTTGTCAGCCGGCCACACCGCAGCGGCTGCCGCCGGTACCTCACACAACAGCTTGCTGCAGAGAACACGTGCACAACACGCACACACACACACACACACATACACACACACACACACACACACACACACACACACACACACACACACACACACACACACACACACACACACACACACACACACACACACACACACACACACACGCGCGGGAGGAGAAGAGTAAGAATTGCGCAATCGATTTGAATCATTGAATGGCCTGGGATGCCAATCTGTTCATTTCCATGTTGTGTTATTACAGTATGCTTATGTCTGTTTAATATTTCATACGTGAAAAAGGCTACATTTTAATTATAATTGTAAACATTTAAGAATGGAATAAGCTATACACATTGCCATCATTCAGATTAAGAACACATGTTAAAACTTCTGCCACAGACCATGAAAATGCATGGGTGCTTTGGTTTGAAAACATTTGGTAAACATGTTATTACAATAGATTAGACATAATCTGATAACTAACCTCCAAACACAATTGAGCTCGGATATCAAATGAGTGTAGCAGTAATAATGAGTTAGTTAACAAAAATAAAGCTTATCAGCACATCAACAAATAACTACTTCCACTCTGAGAGTGTGTGCACGACACCCCTAGAGCATCACTCACCTGACTGTGTGCTGCTGATGAGGCTGGAGAGGATGAAGAGGATGCTCAGAGCTGACAGGAGTCCACAGTTGGTCGTCTGGTTGCCCATGTCTATGTGTGAGAGGGTCTGTGCAGGTGTGTGAGTCTCTCTGTCAAAGCTTCCAGGGCCCAAAGTGTCCTTGTGCTGCCTGCTGAGAGACTGCCACTACCAGTTCCTTAAGTAGGTCTTAGCTGGGGTTTTCCATGGCAGTACAGGATTGTGTAATGCCATGTGCAGAGTGATGCAGAGAGAGTTAGAGAGAGAGAGAGAGAGAGAGAGAGAGAGAGAGAGAGAGAGAGAGAGAGAGATAGATATGTCCCCTTATCACATTGATGGTTGTGTGTGCACGTGTGCGTACTCTTGTATAGGAATGCAATTTGGAATAAGGGTGTGTGTGGAGGAGGCGTTTTTTTTTCTTCTCTTCATTATTATGTCTCCTGTGTTTCACAAGTACATCAACTTTATTATATTATGTATAACAATGTTATCATTGTTATCTCATTGAAAATGTATTACTAGGAGGCGGTGACCGCGTATCGTCTGGAACCCACTTTACCGTTATCTTCTAAAGGAACTATGGCATCAGACTGAATGCACAGGTGCCGCTGCGTCAATACTTCATAGAGTGCAAAACCGCTCTGCCAGCCTTATAATAATAACTAAAACTGCACTCTGTCGAGGTGCCAACTTGCGCCTTGTGCACAAGTAGGCCATGTATGGCCTGCTTGTGCGCCAGCAGAGCACGCCATGAGGTGCGCTCCCCACTGGCATCACCACTGGCGATGCCAGTGATATCACCACTGACATCACCAGGAATGCTGGTCCCTCATTGGCTGTTAATGATGACATTGCCAGAACTGCTGGTCCCTTATTGTGCTACGTGCTTAAACACGCACAGCTACCTACCTACCAACCTAAATACGTACATACGCAGATGAACGCAGTACTTGCGCGCAAGTCATTCGAAATTGTAATCATAATGCACGTTACATTTGAAGCAAATCAAAGTCAAGTGCTATGGCAGTATCACACACACACAAACCACTAGCAAATTAGATTGAAAGAAAATGTATCTTTCCCTCTACAGTTTAAACCTTTGTGAATGTTTCAAATGTGTCCATTTGAGAATAGAATTACGTTAAAAAGTATTTTGTATTTCAAATACAGAAAATACTAGACCTGAAAGTATTTTGATACAAATTACATCAAATCGCAGCCAAATACAAATTACAAAATACAAAAAAGTATTTCAAATACGTATTTCAAATACATGTATTTCAAATACTGCCCATCTCTGCTCACAATGGATTAAGGGTTGTATGGTTATATTGCACTCAGGTTTGGTTATGATTTGTCTATTCGCTTTGCATTAATTTCTGTTCTCCTGTTTTCTGTAGGACTAGGGAGCAGAGACTGATTGCAAGATTGGCGTGCACCTGGGCCCGGTGTACACGCCCTATAAAAGCCTGCCTGTGTGTGTGTGTGTGTGTGTGTGTGCGTGCGTGCGTGCGTGCGTGCGTGCGTGCGTGCGTGCGTGTGTGTGTGTGTGTAAACATGAGTAGATTCATTAACAGGTTTGGTGACTTTGATCTTCATGGGGGAGTGGTGTGATGCAATTGTGTTGTTGAGTAAACATGCCCTATACTGTAGGTCTCAGAGAGAGTGTGCGTGTGTGTGTGCGTGTGTGTGTGCGTGTGTGTGTGTGTGTGTGTGCGTGTGTGTGTGTGTGTGTGTGTGTGTGTGTGTGTGTGTGTGTGCGTGCGCGCACGCGCATTTGATCTTTTTAGCATGTTACTTCCTCCTGTAAGTTTATCATTCACTCCCATGACAATGCATACCTGTGTGCTTGTGCGTTAGCAGTGGAATGCCACAATATGTGTGTTGGTGTGTGTGCATGTGTGTATGTGCGCACATATGTGTGTGTGCACGTATTAGGGAACTTCAGACTTGATTTGAAATTTGTTGCAGGACCTTTTTGTTTTGTTTGTTTTTCAGTTGAAACTACTTTTTATATATTTTTTTTTATATTTTATTATTACTATTATTACTTAAAAAAAAACGAAACGTGAAAATGGAGATAAGAGGTTTCTGCCCGACAGCAACAATATGCAACAAAAAACAAACCATCTCCATGAATTCAAGGGACGAGGTGTGTTATTGATAGAGTGAACTACTCCTTTAATATTAAGACCTGGAACGCAAATCTGTGTCACTCTAGATTTGAACCACTTTAACCATTATTTGAAGTCTTTGAATATTTTTGACCCGATTCTATAAATGTCTTCTAAATCAGTGGTTCTCAAACTTTTTCATGTCAAGGACCCCCAAAATTACATGTATTTGGCCGCGGACCCCCATCTCAAAATATGTTGTTCCAGAGACCCCCCAGAAGCAGAGATTTGAGTTACAAATGTTTGCTTTGAAAAATATATATTCAAAGATTTTTCAAAAATATCAGATCTACAAGCATGCAGCGCGGCCCTCGGTGCCACGCTGTGAGCTGATCTGCTATTTTTCAATAGATAAAGCATAAAATTATTCCAGGTCTTTTAAGTAAAGCATGCAAGTTCTTCTTCCACCACAGGCAGTCTTGCATCATCTTGGAAATGATAGTCGTATCAACCTGTGTCGTCACAGGGAGGAATTAGCCACATAAACATGCACTCCACACGTGACTGTAGCACAGCTCCTCCCCTTTGGTAAACTCCATCTATTTTTAGCCATGGCCAGAATAGGCCTACTATATAAGAACGTGCGTACAACTATCAACGTGCTCTTTAGCAAAGTGGAAATCACACCATCAGTTTCCTGGATGAGCTGATAAACTGAGTTATAATGCATAGTTGAGTCAAACTCAGCAGAGACAAACAGATGCTTATCGGCCATGACGTATGGACTGGTCAATGAATGCGTCATGGCAAGTAATGTGCATGAGAGATAAGGCATAGGAGAAAAAAGATAGGGACAAGTGTAAACATTAAGCAGTTCTGTTGACCTTCCTTTCATCCTGTTACACTGTAACCAACGTGATAAAGGATTTTTTGGAGCGGTGAAAGCGCTCCCAATGAACAGGTATGTCCGTTGGTATGTCTGTGGGTGGGTGGCTGGGTGGCTGGGTGGCTGGCTGGCCGTGTCCGTAGCCTGGCAATACCTTGAGTGGCCACACACAAAACACTAGTTAAAGGAGGGGCGCTGTTTTGTGCAGGCCAGGCACACTCACCACTCACTCACAGGCACAGTTTACACTCACTCACTCACTCACATAGGGTACAGCTGCTCAAATTCACCGCTCCACTTCGAACCGAGGTTTGATTATTTTAGCAAATGCTGGATTTCCCCGCAGTGCAACAGAGTTCAAATTCACATTTCTATGCATTGGTAATTTTTTACACATTAAAGGTGGTTGCACACTGCTGCGTTTTTCGGGCCGAATATCGGAGTGAATTTCGGAGCACGCAAATAAAAAATCAACCTCACGTTGTGTCAGTCACGTTTGCACACTGCCGCCCGTTTCGCGCACCACTCTGCCCCTTGCTCTCTCTATCTCTCTCTCTCTCCTTGCCCTGAAAAACGCATTTCGCAACGAAAAACGCAGCAGTGTGCAACCACCTTTAGACTAGAGTTAAATTAGCTCTAAGATGACAATATATTATGTTTCAAATCAAGTTCTTGAACCCAAAATTGTTGTGGTGCCACAGATCGAAAGCCCATACATGTTTCCCATAGAGATGTCTGAATGTATTCATTATTCTAAGCCTGAAACTAAGCCATCCAGGCTCCTGGTGAATCATGACCATAACACAGAATATTTATAGACATATGTCACAGTTAGTTTGAGATCCAGTTAGATTGAGAACAGGAGCACTCGTTTTTGGGGTACAAGGTGGAGCAGGTGGTGCCTCCTTCGGGGAACTAGGAATAATTTGACTGAGGTTAGGATTAGGATTGGGGTTAGGTTTAGACATAGTTTTAATGAGGTTAGGGTTAGGATTAGGGTTAGGTTCAGGCATAGTTTTACTGAGGTTAGGGTTAGGTTTAGGTATAGTTTTACTGAGGTTAGGGTTAAGGTTAGCTTTAGGCATAGTAGCATTCACCAGGTTAACATTCACCAGCGTGGGACTAATGCATGGGCTTCTTCCACATCCAGGTGAACTTCTTCCACATCCAGGTAAACAAAAACAAGCGCTCCTTTCCCAATCTAACTGGTTTCTCAAACTAACTGTAACATATATATCTGAGACCATGCGTCCTCATATGGGGACATTACATTTTTGGCTGTGTGCACCAAGGTACTTTTTTACTTTTTTTTAAGTCTAGAACCATTGGCCTCACTTAGGGACACTGCCCGCACCATCTAGTGGTCACATGACACCATTCCACCAATTTGAGAGAAAACAAGATCGCCGGGATGTCAGCAAACAGCTTCTACAGCCACTCCAGACAGAAAAATGGATGAGTCAAAAATCCTAATCAAATTTCATGGTTGAAACTGGAATATTTATGTACAATAACAGTTGTAGCTTCATAGGACATGCAAACTTGACACATTTGAGCAATGACGAGTTAGGGTTATGGTCCCCTCACAATGGATTAAGGGTTGTATGGTTATATTGCACTCAGGTTTGGTTATGATTTGTCTATTCGCTTTGTATTAATTTCTGTTCTCCTGTTTTCTGTAGGACTGGGGAGCAGAGATTGATTGGCCATCAAGCAAGATTGGCGTGCACCTGGGCCCGGTGTACACGCCCTATAAAAACCTGCCTCCCCAGTCCTCTCTGAGCTCTGCTCTGCTCACTTCTGTTTTGTTCTCCTCTCCCCCCATGCATCCATACAGCATTCCACTACTGACTTGACTGATTACACACCTCATCTGATATGATATGATATAGTACTTTATTGTCAGTTCACACTGAAATTTGTCTTAGACACAGCAGTCATGTATTCAAAACATATATACAAACATTTGTAACACATCAAGGCATACGTGACACGCTGAGTCGCGGTGCAGCCCCTGTACCAGCGCACCAAACATCTCTTTAGGTTTGGTTGGTTTGATTATCTGATTTAAAAGTGTTGAACTGTGTCTCCACCTGTTTTTGTTGTGGTCTCTGGCACCCCTAGGCCAGGATCGTAACAAGTCCCAAAGGGTTATACTGTAAATTTACACACTTTGTACATGAACAATATGGTCTCATATTTCATGGAAGAGGTCAATACAGACAATAGACTGTAAACTATACCTGTTAACTTTCTCCATCCTGTAGCAGAGTATAGCTACACTATAAACGTGATGGAGAGGATATGGAGCCTTAAAGGACCACTTCACCTCTGGGACAACCAGATCTTATTTTATTGTTGTTTGGGACACAATCAACACAGTTCCAGATCCCAGTTTCAACCATGAAATTTGATTAGGATTTTTGACTCATCCATTTTTCTGTCTGGAGTGGCTGTAGAAGTTATTTTTTGTGTTCAATCTGTTTTTTTTTTTTTAAATATGTAAGTTTTTTTTTTTTTTTAATATGTTAGTATTTCAGCATGCTACAAAGCATAATATGATGCAAAATACCATGATGGATTTGATTATGCAATATCATGCTACAAATCATCATAATGATGCTTTGTAGCATGCTCAAATACTAAAATATCTCAAAACACAGATTGAACACAACAAATAACTCGGATTAAGGATTGTGTTGATCGTGTCCCAAATAACAATAAAATAAGATCTGGTTGTCCCAGAGGTGAAGTGGTCCTTTAAGACAAGATAGTATTATAACTGAAATCAATTACATATCTTGTAGCTTTAGGGAACATGCAGTAAACTAAAGGCATGCAAACATTCCCATGCCATGTTTTGTGTCAACTAGGCTAAAACATTTCTATATTATTTCTATATTATATAGTTACGTTGGGTGGAAAGAGGGCTGCAAACATTCCCATGCCATGTTTTGTGTCAACTAGGCTAAAACATTTCTATATTATTTCTATATTATATAGTTACGTTGGGTGGAAAGAGGATGACACAGGAGTGGATTTTCACTCCTGTCCCGTCCCACTCCCGCAGAAAAAATCCTGTCCCATCCCAATCCTGGGCCAGAGTAAAAACAGAAATCCTGTCCTGTCCCACTCCTGTACAATGACTCCTGGTCCCATCCCGCTCCTGGTCAAAATCACTCCCGTACACCTCCCGCTCCCAAAAATAAATAAATAAATAAAAAATCATGCAGATGTTTTTCTATTTTGATCCATATTATATTTGATATCATGTTTATTATTATATAATGTATAATTTTATAAGGTTCGCAGTTCAAAGACCTCACTTTTCTGTGCAATTTATTTCTGTGGTTTGATGAACTGGTCTGGGATGATTCCCGCTCCTGCCCACTCTCTCCCGGCATTAATACAAATATGACTCCTGTCCTGCGGGAATCCCACGGGACCCACGGGAATTCCTGTCAAATGTCATCCTCACATGTCTAAAGTTATTACTTGTCAGGTTTCAAATTCTAAAGCAAAAAGATCTACAAGCTCAAAACTGGCGTTAATTTACGGGGAAAAAAGTTAGAATATGGAAATAAGACAGCAACGATATGTGAAACTAATAAGAAGTGCGTAACAAGTGACTGACATATGGTGACTGAATTAGGGAAGGGGGATAATCATCAAAATTTGAACGCACCCAACCCACCCCTTGAAAATAAAAATAAAAAGAACCCAAAAAGGGGCATTTCTTCCAATTCCGTCTGAAAGCTATTTGAAGCTATTCTTACTGTTTTCCTATATACTGTTGAATAAATACTTTCAAGCACATTTGGGAATTAATAAACACTATAAATATAATAACTCTTACACCTCAACATAACTCTGTATCTTGAAATAATCCCTCAGTTATGGCTTCTCAATTCTTTCTGTTTCAATATTTTTTATTACAAGGAAGACCTCACAAGCATACACAAGACATCACTTGACACTACATCAGAACATACATAAGACACCACTTGACACTACGTCACAAACTTAACAATAGACCATGAACAACAAAGACAAAACAAAAAATAATAATAATGATAATAATAAAATCATAAAGTAATTATTCACACCAAGTACAATATTAATCACCCCTATAATACTACCACCACCATCTCTCCCATATCTCTGCCATCCATATCCATCCCCTGCCTCACATTTGATACCATTTTCTATTAGCTATTATTCTCTGTCACTCCAATACATAGGACTCTGAACCACTCATCCCCCATACTTGGTGCCAATGGCCGCCATGTTTCCATGAATTCAGCCAGTGTGCCCCGGAGCACACAGGAAAGCCTCTCCAAAGGTACCAGGCCCAGCACTTTCCCCAGCCACAGCAAGGTATCTGGAGGACTGTCCTCTATCCACTTGCTGAGGACCGACAGCCGGGCAGCATAGAGCAACACTCTTAGTAATTGTTGTTTTCCTTTTAATAATGCAATATTAATGTCTGCCCCTAGGACATAGTAAAGTGGATTCAAGGGTATTTTAGTTCCAGTCAATTTAAGGATTTCTTCTTGAATAGAGATCCAAAAGGTCCTAATTTGTGGACAAGTCCAAATCATATGGGTATAGGTACCTTGTTCACTTTTACACCTAGGACATAGGGGAGAGCATAAGGGGTCATATTTACTTCTTATTACTGGGGAAACATGTAGTTTGTGTATTATTTTATATTGGGTTTCATAAGACTTGTTTGAGCACGTTATTTTCTTTGCATTGAGTAGTATGTTACGCCATACCCTCTCGTCTATTTGTGTATGAGAGTAATCTTTCTGTATGCTAATACTAAACGACTTTACAGTCATTTAGAATACCTTTTTGAAAAGTTTTATTTCAAATACAAAACCGGTAATCACTTTTATTCAATCACATTGACAAAATAACTTGAACTTTACAGTCTTAACTTAAAGTAGCATCTCACATTTTTCTTTTTTTCATTCATTCATTCATTCAACCTTTATTTAATTTCTCGAAAAGATCAATTGAGGGAGATCCTCATTTACAATGATGCCGAGATTACAAACAGAATTGATACAGATAGAGAAACAGTGTTGACAACTATTAGTTAAAACAGTTACAGAATTAATACGAAAAGAAAAACAGTGTTGATAACAATCAGTTAAAACAGTTACATACTTGTAAAGCACGGTTATTAAGTAAACTCTTGAAATGACCTACAGATGCTAGGGTACTCATCTTAAAATCTTGTTGCAAGAGATTCCAAGAATCAGGTGCACTAACGCTAAAGGCAGTTTTTCCCAGTTCCGAATTAACAAAGGGGACCTTAAGGACCAGCCAATCACTGGAGCGAGTTTGAATGTAACTAGGTTTCTCACATAGCATGGAAGAGATGTATGGTGGCAGTTTTCCAACCAGGCCTTTATAAATGAAGAGATGCCAATGATAGTTGCGCCTCTCTGACAAAGAACCCCAGCCCACCATACCATATAGGTCGCAATGATGAGTGGTGAAATTTGCTCCAGTAATAAACCTCAAAGCTGAATGGTAAACTGAATCCAGAGGCTTGAGTATGGAGGCACCTGCATGACGATAGATTATGTCTCCATAATCCAACACGGATAGAAATGTAGCTTCGATGATCCTCTTTCTGCAAAACATGGGGAAACTAGTTTTATTCCTATAGAGGCAGCCGATCTTTTGGCGGAGTTTTATAACGAGATTATCTACACTGCAAATAATGCCCTGTTAAAATTAAGAAAAAAAATATATAAATCTAGCCTTAATTGTCTCATATCAAGCAAAAAAATCTGCCAATGGGGTAAGCATTTTTCCTTGCTTAGAATTCTTAAAACTAGCAAAAAAGGTCTAGCCACTGAACGAGCATACCGAGTCTCAAAACTAGACACAAATCCCTGCTTCTAAAGCAAGGGTTAGCTCAATATAAGCAATGAAATTAGGAAATAATTTCTCAAAAGTGGAATTTTGTTCTCTTGATAGTTTTTTTTTCCTTAATCTAACAATAATAATAAGCCTCAAAACTCTTACATTAAGAAGCAATTTCTTCAAATAAGCATAATGAAAAATCTTAAATGAAGAAGCACCAGAAGCACTTTTCCAGGATTTATTTTCTTCAAAGCCTGGTTTCGAGGGAGGGAGGGGAGGGGGGGGGGGGGGGGGGGGGGGCTTGCAGCATACAAAAATATATATATTTTTTTCAAATACATGAAACAAAACTCAAGTGCAGTAAGTTACATGCCAGCAGCATCAGTAAAGGGATGTGATAAGGTGCAATTCGAATTAACAAGCTCCAGCCTCCATCCCTAATCAAACAACAGCGCCCCAAATAGCACTCTGACCTATAGGGCAATGGATCCCAAACTTTTCTCGTCGGAACCCAAAAGAGAGATTAGATTAGGACTACGTGAGCTTGTAGATCTGCTATTCACAGCACTCAACAAAATGAATAATACTAAAACAAAAATGAAATAACATGAAACAAAACTCAAGTATATTACTCAAAACACGAGGAAGTCAACAGGCCAGTCAACGTGATCCCCCTCTCTCCAAGAATAAACGGAGCATTTTGTAAACAGACAATACAAGTTGCATCGATTTCATCCAAACAGGAGAGAACAATATCCATAAATCAGCTTCTAACCCTAACCCACAAGAGCTGGGGAGACCCCATTACAGAACACAGATATCAATGATTGTTATGGAAAGAGATATTTAAAAACTTTTTAACAAAGATAAGAAATCACTTACAGCATCTTTAAGATCAGTTCTGGGTTCAGCCGATAACAGTCCATTGTGCAACCCTGATGAGCTTTTTGCCTTTGGGCCATAGTCTTTTTGTTGCACTTACATGAGGTGAAAGGTGACCACGCCATGAGATACATCGTCCTGGCATAGTTGTACTCTTTTGGGAAGGTCAACACAAGCATGGCTCCAAATGTGCAGTTGGTTTCACTGACAATCATGGCAGGGCTGAGTGCTCTCACCTGAAGAAAGGTGTTGGGGTCTTCTGCAGACTGACACAAACACAAAGAGAAACAATTCACACATTGTATTTTGAATCGTGAAGTCAAATATTAACGTTTGTCAAGCATGTGACATCCTAACGTCATGTTATAGAAACATGTCAGTTGTGCTGCAATGTTAAACATTAATTTACTGCAGCCAATTATTTAAACAAACAATAGATTTATGGGATACTCTGCCAGAAACATTACCTTTGTTCAGCTGTGGGGACTTTCATCAACTGTTTAACAGTCCATAAAACTGTTCCCACAGCGAGTCATCAGTTCAGGCACAACGCAGAGTTCCCTTGATCGAGGATTCATCAGAGTTCATCCTATGACAGACAGATGAAGAGAGAACGGGTCAGTTCACATTCCTCCATCGAGGATCTGCTGGTTCATCCATAACATGGGAGAGAGATCACAGATAGGCTAATCTAGATGGAGGACTAAGGCGGTGTTTACACGATGCCGTTCCCGTGAGAATTCCACAAAATGAAATGTCAGATACATGTATGCCTTCCGTTCAGACAACAACAGCATTTTCGGGGGTTGAAAACGGAACAAAGAAAGACCAGATTTTTGGGTGAAAAAGTTGACAACAATCCCCCTCGCGTCACCATATGAACAGCAGAAACGCAAGAAACGACAAATCATGTGATGTCATGGCTCAACGAGCAGACTATGTGCAGTTATGTTACCATGGTGATCAATGTAAACAACAAAATGGAATCGGTCAATGGTCTGTGCGTCACCGCCACCTAACGACGGGTGTGCACATTACATTATTTTCAATGCCGGTGCGTTTCCATGTAGACACAATAAGAAGTGAGAACGCAACAACATGTCACTGTGTTTTCTCTGGGACCGTTGTCGTCTGAAAATGGCTTAAGTGTGCCTGGTGTTAACCAGGTAAGGAAGTACAGGCCTACTTCAAAGGAATACAATTGCTTACATGGTGAAGTTCTCTGAAGCATGGCCTTTCCCGTCCTTCGCAGAGTCAATGAAGGCCCGTCTGGCTTGTTATTCGAGGTCCAAAACCTGCGCAACATCCTTCTTGTTGGGTCTGGTCTTAGGCTCTCGGTAGACTCCGCTGTCAGAAAACAAAAACAAACAAAAAATAACAATTACATTACAGTTTACAAGTTAGGCATTTAGCAGACGCTTTTAAACATTATAAAAGTGTAACCTATAATCAAGACCAAGTTTCTAGTCCCTTGTTTGCATTCATACACAAAATACAGCATTCACACTCGAAATATTATCGCAATATATGTATCCATAATTTACAGTTCAACCTCTTGATTCTATGGTCCATGGTTTACTGTAAGAGCAGAACTGCAATTATACACACTATTGCAATGTGTGTCCTTACCTTCCAACTGTTCAACCTCCTCCTCCAGATTGTATTCATCCATATGGAGGAAGACCTCTGAGATGGTCCATGGTTTCTTCATTGGAAATCTGGGTGCTCCATTTTGCGGGATGTCGCAATCTGAGCCCTTTTCAGAAGCTGCATCTTCACAGACACACACATTTGTTTGTTATTATACATTAAACAAAACTGATTCTATAAATTAAATGATACAAGCTGACACATGATGCCAAGCCATAATGATGAAGCCTCCTTTGAGTGTCACAGGTATCAGTGGTGTGTTAACATGAGTATAGCTCATCTGGCTGCAGATCTGTCCTGCAACATTGGGCAATATTACTATATGAGGTAAGGGATAAAAGGATACATTAGAAAATGTCTGGTAATGTCCAGACACCATAATATCTAAGTAATAGTAAAAAGGGGAATTAAACCACTGGCAGATTTTCATGTATAAATGGGGCTAGGCAAGGGGCATTGCTATCAGGATAACCCAGTTCAAAAAATATTACTATTTTGGGGGGTCCCCAGTTCAAATATGATTATTTGGGGGGCTTGATTGGTTAACAGTCAACAGGGTCACTGATTACATTAATTAATATTATGTCAATACATCTATGAGTGAATGCAGAATATCATCAATGACTGGGTTATAGGGTTGGATATCACAGTCTAATCACATACACCACACACTAAATGTACACATTGATCTGTCAATAATGAGTATATGAATAGCATTAACATAACAAACAAAAACATGGTGCAAGCCAATGCATTAATGTTGATGTTAATTAACCACTTCATCCCTATTCTTATAAGTGTGGGCTCGCTGAAAGGCAAGACCAGTATGTTATACCAAAACTTTATAGGTCAAGTTTATTCTCCTCAAAAAAATTACAGACAGTAAAGAGGCAGGGCCCTTAGCCAATGAGGAGCAGCGTTCTTGGTTACATCAGCAACCAACAAGTGCAACCTGATATAAATAACAACACCACATGGGCTCAAGACCAGTATGTTATATCAGTATGTTATACCAAAACTTTATAGACCAAGGTTATTCTTGTCAAAAACATTTACCAACAGTACAAAGGCAGGGCCCTTAGCCAATGATGAGCAGCCAAAGGGTAGATCTTTGTGCCCATACATGGTGTTCCATGTGAGCCCACACTGTTTCGTAGGAACAGTATTTCTAGTTTAGAACTGATTCTCCAACTATTTGTTTTATTTCAAGGACCATGATCCCCCATTATACATAACCCCCTATAACTGTACAAATGGGTCCATTTGTTTCCCTATTTCCAATAATTTAGCTGAGGGTCCCAAGAGGCTAGGACTGAATGAGGCTAGGACTGAATGACAACTGAATCATAAAGTTCTTAGTAGATTTACAAACTACTGAATGTACACATGAATTGTGACAATTATAACAACAAATAGTTACTGGATGTGGAAACAAAGAATAACCATTATACTTTGCAATGTTACTCAATGTCTCCCCTTAAATTTGACAGTGTACAAATAACAGGTCCATTTTGTTCCATTTGTACTCTCTGCTACCATTGGCTGCAAGCTAACATTAGCCACCCACACACACACACACACACACACACACACACACACACACACACACACACACACACACACACACACACACACACACACACACACACACACACACACACACACACACACAAACACACACACACACACACACACACACACACACACACACACACACACACACACACACACACACAGGCTATATTGAACAGCTAGCTAACTTCAGCTCTGTTAGCCACAATAACACACAACAGGCTGCAAGCAGTTGTCCACATAACCTTCTCACCTTCTGATAATACAAAACAAAAAACGGCCACTTCTATCAAAAGGGAAGCTATCCAACACATTTTGAACATGCAGTTCCTTTGGATGTAGTCTACTGTAATGACGTTAGCATCAGCTAGCATTAGCGTTAGCATTAGCTTAGTAGGACTAGTTAACATGATACATGAACCCTTCAGAAAAATACACTTTGTACAAAAACACCACAGACAACATTCTTAAAGGAGTGGCGACACCGGCCGAAAATTAACATTATGATACAGTAGGTCACGTGGTGTTTCTTCAAACAGTCTGAAAAGGAGGCGGGGCCGTATCAGTTAGTAGTGAATGTATACTTCGTCCGTCGTGCGGTGCCGCGCAATGTATACTTCGTCCGTTGTGCGGTGCCGCGCACAACCTTGTTGTTAGCGTGTAGCGTGGCTAGCGCTGCACCGCACGGCTATTTGCGAGAGCTATTGTGTGTGTACACACACACACGCGCGAAAGCACACACACACACAGGCTACACACACACAGAGTGTATGAGCCGCGGACCTCCTCTGCGGAGGAGGAGGAGGAGGAGGAGATCGCTGGTCCCTCGTTCTACGGTTGCTCCGGTGTCCCGGGTGCTCAGGTTAGGGCAAGAGACAGCAGGGTATGGCCGACAAAACCGTCGCATAGACGGGGAGAAGCGTGTTGACCCTCGTACACCTTTTTTGACACCTTTTTTGAAGAAGACATGTACTTTTTTATCTGTCTAACCATTGATTTTATAGCGAATGCTATATCATTTTTACCCCTAGAACTGATAGTTTTAAAGTTGGTTTAGAAAGTCGGAAAGACACCTCGGACAGCTTTTTTTGGGGCAGTTTCAAAAGATAATGATATGGATAATCGACTCCGCCCCTCCCCCCATATTAGCCCAATCAAATTAATTTATTTCGGTTACTGTACAGAAAGTACTACTTTCAGTACAGTAACTACAATAAATGAATTTGATTGGGTCATTTAACATGGGGGTACATGACATCATTAAAAAAATTGGCTAATTTGATAGCCATAGTTAGCTGTTTTGGCCGTGTCACGCCCCCTTTAAGTAACATACCGTACATGTAAGTTACATTATCCAGTGGTTATGTATTGTTGAAGTTTCACCTACCGAAAAAGAATAAAGTCCATCATGAGAGCATAAGTCCTCTGTGTTCTTCAGTTGAGTTTCAAATGAACCGGGGCCGCCCAGACTGGTTCAAACCAGTTCAAAGTCGTTCCACGGTAGAATAATAGAGGACATGTCCCGCCTCCTGAGCTCTGTTCCTGGGAGATCAAAGCAATATGTGATGTCACTGCTGCAACCTTCCCAGTTCTTGGAGGAATGTGTGGGCAATTAACCCTTTGACTGCAGCTGATAATGCATTACTTTTCATCTGATGAACTACTGTACACTTATTTAAAGATTAGATCAGATCTATATCTATATCTATATCTATCTATCTATCTATCTAATATATATATATTTAGATATAGATATAGATATATATAGATATAGATATATGTTTAATATAAAATAGCTTGTATATGTATACTAGGGATGTTAATCGACGCATTATTGGCGAATCGACGCGTCGCGGCCGAAAATCGACGCGTCGATCGACTTTTTTCACTTTTTTTTTCCGCTAAGCAGCAGCAGCAGCTGAGAGGAGAGCACAACGGCGCACTTTAAGCAACACAACGTATGCAGCTGCACCCATCAGAACTTGCATCAAAGCCCTAATAATAATTATAATAAACAATTGCTCTTCCTTGCGTTAGCATGGAGTCTGTTCTTTAGAGACTAGAAGCGGAGTTAAGTCCATGGAACGTAGTGGGGCTAGTGTATCAAATGTGGAGCAGTGTCTGACTCGCTCTCTCCCCGACCGAGTCAACGGGTGTGTCGCATTAACGTGTATTTTGAGATCATCGCACACGACGGCGACGCTGCCATTAAAACTCACTGAATGCCATCCTTGATTAAAAATCTACAAAACTGGTGCCAGCCATTTTGTTTAATTTTGCCTTTTTATGGGGGCCAAAATCATATTTTGTACTTAAATTACATATATAAATCTATGCTTCTATCGAAAGCCACACTACCCCTCTTACAAAGGAAAACATGTATATTTATATATATATATCCTATCATTAGATTTGGGCTTCAATAGAACATGTGTAAGATGTCTTGATCATCATCATATGTGAATGCTGTCTCTGGGCCTGTGTGTAAACTGGAGTGCAATGGCATGTGAAAACCACCAGGTGGTGGTCTCCTACTATCTGATCAACTAACAGAAGAAGGAAGAAGACGTCCATCTTTTTTTTGGTTTGGGCCTTGTTGTTTACATTTTGGCCAGGCCTTTTAGCTAGCATGCTATACACTTTAGAGCCCTGGCGATCGCGATCAAGGATAGCAATCGCCAAATGGATGGCACCGCTGGTTTCCCGTGAATTTTCTGAGTTTTTGGAGTACTTATAGTTCGTCAGGGAAGCACGGGAAGTGTATAAACGAACGTTTTAAGATAACATTTAAACGGCCGGAACCAATGTTTGGTTATACCGATTTCCCGTCGGACTGTGTTACACTGGTGCTACAGTCAAATTGGCTGTATCGCTCCGGTCACGGAGGCTCATGGCTAACTTCTAGAGCGATTTTTTTGAAATTACAATTATGAAAAAATTATAAAACTTTTGATTAATTAAAAAGACGTAAAAGACGTTTATGGCACTAAGGATCAAAGACGTAATAGACGTTTATGGCGTCCAGTGAGTTAACAAGCGAGCTTTCGTGTCGAGCATGCATGCAGAGGCAGGAGGTAAACAAAAGCATCCAGTCCATAGAGTTGATACAGTCAGGCAAGTCAGCGCGCACTGCTATGACGCGCACATCAGCCCGGTCCGTCCAGCAGTGTTTCTCAACCAGTAGTCCGCGGACCTGACTAGCGCCGCATGCATGCGAATGCACAACACATGCAGGCATGCACTCGTCTCCGACACAGACAGACAGACACACACACACACACACACACACACACACACACACACACACACACAAAACATTAACGCTTATAACGTTTTTGAACGATTAAAACCTTTTTTGGGGGAAAAACTTTTGAAAAATAAAAAAATATATATATTTTTCGACTTTTCGACTCGTACTTTTTGAGTCGCGGTGAGCGTGAGTCGATCGACGCGTCGATTTCCGATTTTTTTTCACATCCCTAATGTATACAAATAAAAGCATAATATGTTAATCTATTATTTTAATAGCATTATTGCGACCATCAGGTCGCACTTACTATCAAAACCTCCACCGTCTGTCTGTCTGTCTGTCCGTCCGTCCGTCTGTCTGTCTGTCTGTCTGTCCGTCCGTCACACGTCACACTTTTGCCCTGCTCATATATCTCCGCAACCGTTGCCCCGATCCATGCCAAATTTTGCACACACACTCCTTGCCTGCCAAACCACAACTTCAATTCTCACATTACCCTCTTCTAGCGCCACCATGAGGCCGATTCTTGCAAAACACATTTTTGGACACTACTCCTACAAATTTTGCCCTAAAATCACGCAAATCGGTACACACTTGCTCTACACTGATGTCATCAACATGGATCTGTCCCATTTAGCGCCACCTTCAGGCAGATTTTTTAAAACACATTTTTGGACACTACTCCTACAGATTTTGCCCTAAAATCACGCAAATCGCTACACAGTATGTCTACACTCATGTCATCAAAATGGATCTGTCCCATATAGCGCCACCATCAGGCCGATTTCTTCTAACACATTTCTGGACACTGCTCCTACAGATTTTGCCCTAAAATCACGCAAATCGGTACACAGTGTGTCTACACTCATCTCATCAACATGGATCTGTCCCATATAGCGCCACCATCAGGCCGATTTTTACAAACACATTTTTGGACACTTCTCCTACACATTTTGGCCTAAAATCACGCTGCGACCTGACGGTCGCTTATCTCCCGATTAGGGAGTCTTACTGGTTATAGCAGTAGGCCTATTGAATGCACAATAACATGGTTATTTAAATTTACATGCGTAAAAGTACAAAACTATTGGTATGAAAATGCATTTAAAGTACAAAAGCAGAAAGTACTCACTATGCAGAATATTTGAAAAGAGCAGATTTACAAGCTTACAATGGCATTGGTAACATTTTTGAGAGGCCGTTTTTGCGACCGTCAGGTCACAGTTACTATCAAAACCTCCACCAGCAGTCAGTCTGTCTGTCTGTCTGTCTGTCTGTCTGTCTGTCTGTATGTCACGTCACGTCACGTCACGTCACGTCACGTCACGTCACGTCACGTCACACTTTTTCCATACTCATATCTCCGCCGCTGTTGCCCCTATCCATGCCAAACTTTGCACACACACTCCTTGCCTACCAATCCACAAGCTCCACCCCTCCAGGGACCCCCGGAGCTCCAGGGACCCCCAAGGACCCCCTAGCGCCACCGCCAAAAAGTGCAAAAATGACCAAATGACCGCCCCAAAGGGGCTACTCACGGGGAATTCCCGGGGACCACCGACTCCTGGTGCTCCAGAACGGATGCAAAAGTGGTCGCTGCAACGCACATAAAATGCCGTAACTCGGGCTAGGAACGACCGGGAGAGCTGGGGTTGGTACCCACCATAGACTGTAGAAAAATATGGACCATGCGAAGCCATTGGTTTCTATGCAGCGCAAATGGTCCTTTCCTACCCCTTGGAATGGGTGTCGCCATCATAGAATTGTAAAGGCATCAGAGATGCTATTGGCTACCAACGGTCACGTGCAACCGCAGGGATACATGGGAGAATGTGGTCGGAGCCTCCCGAAAACACAGCCGGCTGGTATCAGTTTAGTTGGCCACGCCCCCCCGCAACTTTATCATTTATTTTAAAATAAATTGGACCACATTTCGACAAAACGAATATGATGGTGATTGAAAGGCAATTCTTACCTAGCGATAGGACCCATACAGTATTCATGAAAATGTTAATTAAGGTTAGAAAACGAAAGAGGAAAATGAATGGGATCCAATGGAGAACAATTCATTTTGCGATCGGCCGGGGGGGGGGGGGGGGGGGGGGGGGGGGAACAGCGCAACTAGCGGCCAATCATAGGAAGTTTTACTTCCGTATGGAGTAATTTTAAATCGGCAGAACTATGCCCCTGGTACCCACACGTCCGCAAAAAAAAAAGTCAGTGAGTGACCAGTAATTATAATCATGAAGCATTATGAGTGCTTATGCTGTAATAGTGCAAGCATTGCATATACAGTATGTGTGATCATAGAATGCTTTATAATGGGACATGGTTATTGTTGAGTGTTTATCCAAAACTATTAAATGGGGCTTTGAAAGTAATTTCTGTAGTCTGGGTCTGAAAGAGATAGGCTGGGTGCCCAAGACAACAGCCAATGGGGCGGCATAGCTCAGGGGTAGAGAAACCGTTATTAGAGCACAAAGGGTTCCCGAAGGGTTCCCAGTTCGAATCCGGGCTCCCCCACTCTGAACCCCTAATTGCTCCCGGTGAGTAGATTGGTGCCTTGCATGGTTTCCTCCGCCACCGGTGTATGAATGTGTGCGTGAATGGGTGAATGTAATGCACAATCTCTGTAAAGAGCTTTGGATAAAAGTGCTATATAAATGCACCATTTACCAATGGAGAAGCCTTAACCATTAAGTGGAGTTTGGGAGTAATTCCAGTAACCTGGGTCTGAACGAGGTGGGCGGGGTGCCCTAGACAACAGCCAATGCAGAAGCCTTACGATTCAATGGGTTTTGGGGAGTAATTCCTGCAATCTGGGTGAGCTGGGTTGCAGAAATTGTACAATTCAAAGTAGATTGGTTGCTGGTTCAGACAGGGATCTCCATGCATGGGCATAAAAAGGATTGTATGGTGTGATGTCATGGGAACCACTTAAACAGAATCCCTTATATGCCCATATATGGAGATCCCTGATGTCATCAATATTAAAACCATATCTGACATGACTTCATATTGGAATGCCCATATATGGAGGAAGACTGTGTGGCTGAGTATAACTTAGTAAGCATGATTGGGGTCTCACAGCATACTGTACCATGAGTCTCCATTGGGTAACTGGATATACATCACTGGCCAGGCGGCGCAGTAATAAAGTCACTTTAACAAAGCACACAGTCGCAGCCCATGAAGTAAAACAAATGAAACTATGGTGTATTAATCATTTCTTATATTGAGAAGTTGTTCAAACTGGTCTTAGTCTTTAAATAAGGAAATATAATCTAGTGCCTCTGCTGGGATATGCAAGCAAATCACTGTTGTGGCTTGTTACTGGTTAAATATTGCTCAATATTTGATTAAATTCCCTATTAAGAAAATACAAGTCATATTTTCCTTAAAATGAGGAAAACATCCTAGTGCAAAACATGCTTGAAAAGCAATGTTTTTCTTTTTACGAAAGAAATAAGACTTAAATGCTACAAACAAGGATTTCTTTACTTTCTTGAAAATCAGTTTTTGCAGTATGGTGTTTAAAATTGAGTTTGTCGTCCAGCCATATGCCAAGGTACTTGTATTCTGAGACTTTTTCTATACGTGAACCATTGGTGGTGGTGATACGGAGGTTGGAGAGGTCTATGTTTGGGGTGTTTGAGAAGATCATGAGTTTAGTTTTCTTGTCATTAAGTGTTAATTTAAGGCTATTAAAGGAGTGCTGTATTGTGTTAAAGGATCGTTGGAGTTTCTCTATGGCCAGTGTGGCGGAGTCAGCGGTACAATAAAGGATTGTGTCATCGGCATAAAGATGGATTTGACAGTCACATAATGAGGAAACTATTTCATTAATATAAATGGTGAACAGGACAGGGCCAAGAATGGATCCTTGTGGTACACCAGCTTTAACCGGAAGGAAACCAGACTGCCCATCTCCCATCTTCACACATTGCCATGCAGATAGTTTCTGAACCAGCTGCAGGCATCTTCATCAAAACCTGAGATGAGTAGTCTTTCAAGAAGTAAAGAGTGATCTACGGTGTCAAATGCTTTGGCAAGGTCAATAAAAATGGCTGCTGCATGTTTGCTTTTGCCTACTGCTGTGATTAGATGGTCAAGGACTAAAGTGACAGCTGAGGTGGTGCTATGATTAGCTCTAAAACCAGATTGATGAGAACTTAAAATAGACTGCTGTGTAAGGAATGATTTTAACTGATTATTAACTAGGGATTCCAGAATCTTTGAGAGACAGGGCAGTTTTGAGATTGGACGATAATTGTTGGGATCACTATTATCACCACCTTTATGTAGTGGGACTACCTGCGCCGATTTCCAGACACTGGGTACAAATCCTGATAAAATAGATGCATTAAAAATAGAAGCAATGTGCTCCACAATAAAAGGCGCAGAAATTCTTAAAAAAAAGGGGTCTAAATTATCCTCACCAACAGAGTATCTAATGTCTATGGCCTGCAGAGCCTCCATAACAGCACTAGTTGGGATAGGCTGGATAGAGAACTGGGACCCAGGACTAACATATATACGCTCATTATTTGTGGGAACGGTTCCTGCGTGTCTGTCCTCGAAAAGGTGAGCAGTGGCAGCAAAGTGCTGATTAAAAGCTGTACAGACTTCATTTGGACCTGAAACTAGAGAGCCTTCAAATTTCACACTTGGGGGGAGAGAGGTGGCAGGTTTCTTATTTCCAACAGCCTTCCAGAATTTTGTTGGATCTGAGTAGGAATTTGTAATTAAGTCCAAAAAATAGGTTGATTTGGCCACTCTTACTGCAGTTGTGCATTTATTTCTTAGGCATCTAAATGCTGTCCACTGTGTCGGGTCACCAGTGTGTCTGGCTGATACCCAGGCTTTATTCCTATCCTTAAAGAGAGCTGACAGATCTGGAGAGAACCAAGGGCTAAATCTATTTTTTATTCTGACCTTTTTTAAAGGTGCATGTTTGTTGACAATTGGTATAAAAGTTTTCTGAAAATGTTCTAGGGCTAATTCTGCATCTGGAATGGATGCGGTGTAGTGAATGTCACTATAAAACAAATCATTAAAAAATGCCTGCTCATTAAAAGATTTAAAATTTCTCTTGGTGATTATTCGTTTTTGATTTCTTTTTTGTTTAGTGCTTCTGACACAAGCTATTGGGCAATGATCGCTGCAGCCTTGCTCAAAAACACCAGCAGCAGTAATTTTATTCTCTTGGTTACAGAGAATTAAATCGATCAAGGTTGATCTAGTGCTATCTTTCTTATTTGGCCTTGTGATATCCTTAATTAATTGAGTTAAATTAAGGTTATTGCAGATATCTTTTAATTTATCAGAAGCTGGCGTCTGCCAGTTTAAGTTAAAGTCCCCTAAAATCAGAGTTTCTGATTTAGAAAGTTTAGCCATTAAATTAGCTAATTTATCAAGGGCAGAAGGGTCAGCAGATGGAGGTCTGTACACTGCTAATATAGTAATTGAATCATCATTTACTTTTAGAGCAAGAGTTTCAATGCGAGATGGAATAACCGTAGTTTGTAGTACAGTGGCTGGGAATTGGGATTTTACATAAATTGCTATTCCACCTGCCCTACTAGATCTGTCCTTCCTAAACAAATTAAAACCACTCAGTGATACCTCTGAGTCACTGTTAGACTTTTTTAGCCAGGTTTCAGTTTTGTTATTCTGTCACTCCAGGTGCCAGTCTTTCAAGACTTTCTTGGAATCTTTCATAGTCCAGTGTGGCTCGGCACTCCTCTTGCCTACAGTAGGTACGACACAAGGGCATCTCCAAACTCCTGTGCTGTTTTCATCCTCCTCTTCTCACATGGCAGTGTCATCTGGTTTCGGAAGATAGGATCGACTTTAGGCAGAAGCGTGGTACTTTCTCTAGCAAACTGAACCTCCAGCTTCATTCTCTGCTGCTTTGCATTGTCGTTCAGAGTTTCATCCGCAAGGAACTTCTCAACTTCCCCACTGTCAGTGAAGGGGCCACCTCTGGACTTCAGTGTGTCCATAATGTCTAGTCTCTTCCTCTCCTTTCTTTGAGCCATCTCTTGTTTCTGGTCTGACCCACTCTTAAATGTTGCCTTCATGAGTTTACTCCAGTTGAGTTCGACCTCCCTTTTTGCTTGGGCAGCTGCCTTGAAACCTCTGAAGGACGGAATCTGTCCAGCCCTAAGCTCCTGGCTCTTTTGCAAAATGATTGACCTGCTGACTGCGTTCATGTGCGTAGCTTCTTCAGTCTGTAGTCCAACTTGCCACATTGTCTCTCCATTCCAATGTTGTGCACAGGGGTTTCATCAATCTTGCTTGCTTGTTCACTGACAGGATAGTTCATGGGTAAGGTATCCTCATCAATGCCATAGTCCCTCCTATGCCTGGCCAGGACAGTCTGCAAGTGGGGCTGCATGAGATTGGTCAGCTTCTTCCCTTCCTCCAATGCCATGGTACCAGACAGGGTCCACACAATTGGATCAGGACATCTTCCGCTCTGTCTTATGGTCCTCATAGTAGTTGTGCTCCATCTCACTCATGCTTACTCCCCACTCATTCTCCAGTGATTACCGCCGTATAGGGTCATGGGCAAATACATCAAAGAGCTCAGACTTTGTATGAAATAACTCCTTGTATTGGTTGACAGCTAAGGAGGTTTCTTTCCCTGTCTGTCCATACCTCTTTCTGCCCTCAGTGCCAACTACTGAGGGCAGTGAGGGCAGTGTCAACTACTAACAGATCTACCCTCCTCAGGATGGTGCTCAAGGAAACACAAAACACAGCGTTGTGGTAGTACTTGGCATGTTTGTCGTCACTCTCCCATGGCCCATCTCCAGGTGGTACTGTATCATTCTTATGACACTCTGCAGCGTGGGGTGTTTTGTGGGTAGCTGGAAGTCCTTGGAAGGAGAAAAGTCTGTATGTGCATCATAACATTTTCCGTCAGATCTAGTCTTGGACATGGGGCTTGGCTCTACCATGCTTGATGCCGTATGTCATCAGTAGGGGTTAATTGTATAATTTTATCAAATGCATAGTCGTCATTAGTTTCCCTGTCCCAGATGACCAGATTAACTGAATCATGAATTGAATTGCACTGGTTTTGGTTAGACTATGAAGCACTTATTTATGTTATTTGTCTTTTTAAAGAGTTGTAGGATACAATGTTGTATAATTGTAGGATGCATGTTCTGTCTTGTCTGTATTTTCTGTCATTTTAGATGCTGATCCAGGGAGCTGAGTTCGTGCATATGGAAAATAAAGTATATAAAGTTTATATCATTAAAAGTGGTTTATCAGATAAAGCTTTACTATGGACAAAGCTGGCCTCTTAAAGCCTTCTATGAGTTTGCGTGCCTGTACAGGTGTCAGGATGTCCTGGATGTCATCCTCCTTCACATAACGCATCTGCAGTTACTTATATGCTAATGGTGATAATCAGTCGCTCAACCAAGGTCTTCATCCGAATCCGTTCTTCATCCAGCCCTGGGAGCACTGAAGTGATAATACATCCACAATTGTTCTAGGCATTGTAACACCTGGAAATAAATCAGACACAGATAGTGATGAAGTGCAACCACAGAAACAACACGTGGTAATGGATAGTAGTCAACTAGACTGTCTTTGTCTACACACATGTAGTCACCCTCTTGAGTCAGGTAATGAACACCAACATCAACCAATAACACAGACTGATGCTTCTCCACAATCAGGTACACTTTGCTTTGATCAAGTAAAACCAAAACAATCTTCCTAAACACAATTCCACTGTCACCACCTGCCAGTGCCACACTCAGCCCCTTACAATATTTGGTATTCTTGTACAATACAGCGGACAACTCTGTAGTGTTGTTTCTGTTGACCAATGTCCTGCTGAGAGCCTGCTGAATGCTGTGACTGTAGAGCTTCTCTTCAAAGGTGCTTGTAAGTCCAACCACTTGAATGTTCGGAGAGAACAGCTGGCCTGTGCCTGTGATAATTGGTGCCTTTCTGCTAGTGAGCTGCACATATTTTTGAAGTTGCGCAGTTTCCTTGCATTGTTTGAAATAACAATGTTTGCTTTCAAACCTTAAGGTCCACAGTCAAATTAGAGGGCCAAAATGTAGAATGAGGCCTGGATAATTATTGACAAAGACGAGGGGGATTCTCTTAGCAAAGCATTTTCTTTGATAATGTTTCCATCCATCACATCTGTCAAAACATCTGTCGGAGTGTTTGGCATTTCCTTCATCTTTGTCTGTCAGTACTGGTCTTTCAAAGCAGCTTGGCTAAGAAGAGCCTTCAAGGTCTCCTTGATAGGTACATGCTGAAAGGAACATTCCCTGCCAGCTGCATTTACACCTAAATAGATGGGAGTGGGCTCAACATAGCTGAAAGTCTTCTTGAAAAAAACATTTTCTTGTTTTGTCAGATTGCATGGGTCCTTCATGGCACACTTTAACAATATCCTCCTTTGACACATCATCTAGTATCTGACTGATGTCATTGTCCTGCCGGTTCAACATAGTAAGCTTCTCATGAACCTATGGATATGTGTGACAATAAAACTGAACCTGAACCAGTTCTCATAGCATAGAGTGGAGCTCATAAGCCTATGGCTTTTACACTATGTTGAATTCTTACTAGTTGTTATTACAAACAAACCCATGCCTTGGATGTCCCACACGAGCCGCCACAGTCTTGTAAATCATGTTTTGGGGTGAGCATTCGGCACAGCTGCCATTCAAAGTGACTCTACTGGCCAATCACAGCGTGTCTTTTCCGGGACTTGGCAAAACACTTAAAAACATAACATCTGTTTAGCAGAATGTGGCGGCTCGTGTGGAACAACGATGGAATGGATGTGTTTGTAATGACAACTAGTAACATGTTCATGATGCTGAATCCATTGCAAGCATTTGTTTTGCACTAAAAAACATTCATTGGGCTACAAATGGCCCCAGAAAGCGATGGTTTAGTGATGAAAAGTGATGAATCATCACTTTTCATCAGTTTCATCAGTTTTGTGGGCGTTTTCTGGGGCCATTTGTACTCGTTCGAGAAACAACTCGAACGAGTTGTTTCGAGTTTTTTAGCACTCAGATCTTTTTCAAAAATCTTTGTGTGCCCCATTGGCATGTGTGCCCCAGGGCGCATGCCCGACGAGGCCTATGGTAGTTCCGGCCCTATAACCGGCGCCTCCTCCGCAGGTGGAATCAAGAACGACAGCTCCGTCAGTAACTTGAGAAGAAGCTGAAAATACACAATGAAGAGAAGGAGTTATGAAAGCTCAACACAGACCAGAAAAAAAATCAAATTAACCAGTTGTTGTTCATTCATGTGTATATTTGGTTTACCAGTAATTATATAGTCATTCATGAGGGTTGACACTAAGGTGTGAAAAGCACTTGCCCATCAGTGAGCCTTCGCGCAAGTACGGGTCATGTTCTAATGCTCGTCCAGAGTTTATGTTCACCCCTCACTGGGGACTGGGGAGGGGGTGTGCTCAGTGGCCTTGTGGTTAGAGTGTTCGCCCTGAGCCTGGGAGGTTTGGGTTCGATCCCCGGCTGGGTCCTACCAAAGACTCTGAAAAATGGGAGCCAGCCTGGCACTCGGCATCAAGGGGTGAATTGGGGGAAGACCCTGGCTGCGACATAGCGTCATGTCCAGGGGGTGTACAGTACTTGTACATCATGTCCAGGGGGTCTATAGTACTTGTACATTAAGCTGCCTCACGATACAGAAACAGGATATAGGCTTCTGCCCTATGGTCATCATGGCTCGGCAAGGCTTACTACTGCTACTTATGGCATACATTGGCAACATTGGCAAGAGAGAGAGAGAGAGAGAGAGAGAGAGAGAGAGAGAGAGAGAGAGGAAAAGGGAGAAAGAAGAAACATGCAGCTTTTCTATAGCCATTTCTGTTTGATGTCTGCACGATTTAGTCACCTTTGGTGACTTTCGACGTGTGACAGACGGGATTCGAACCGCCGGCCCTACTTCCTGAAACTCTCCTATCAGGGGGCTGTCATAGTAGTGACATATGCCCTTATTTGGATAGAGTTGCAAGAGGGATCCCCTGAAACTTTTGGAACATATAACCTGCATTTGGCCTTGTTCATACACATTTATCATTCATTCAACACGTTATTGACAGTTTTGTCCTAAAATGTTTATTTTGTTGCCATTTTTGTTTGATGCGTGTCTGATTTGGTCAATTTTGATGTTTCTGACGGGATTTGATGAATACATGCAGCTTTCAAGGGAGAATAGGCATTGCATTGGTGACACACAGATGACCATATTTGTACACATGTAGACGCGATGGGGCTGTCAAAAACAAGAACATTTCATTCAAGTTAAAACTCGTGATTATTCTATTTGTGTAGGCTTAGCCTATTTGCCAAATACATTGATAGGACACATGTTGACACAACAGGTCAAATGGACGCCATATTAAACTATTTTGCTGTTTGCTGCTTGCTGCTTTGGAATGTAGGAGGAGAGCGATAGGTAAGCGATAATGAATGGCTCTGCGGGGATTGGCGGTACATAACTGACCGACGGCCTTACATCTCCCCGAGGCACAGCCGAGGGGAGATATCAGGCTGAAGCACCTCTCACACAGTTGAAGCACCTACACACAGTTGAAGCACCCACATATATAAAAAGCTAGATACCTCGTCCACCGCTGCAGTTGATTGGAGCGACCCGTCCAACTTGATAGGCAGAAAAGCGGAAGTGTCGAGGGCAGACTGCCACTCAAAAAAACTGCTGGCCAATCACAGCGTGTCTTTTCCGGGACTTATCCAAGGACTACAATTCAACAGAGCCAGTTCCTAGTGTTGCGCGACGCAGCTGTTTTTAAGAGCTGCGTACGAAAAGACCCGCCCCCACCTGCCTCTGATTTGCCTACCGACCTTCCGTGTCTGTTACGCACACTGAAGAATTCCAAGCCTGTCAATCAAAAATGCCTATCAATGCGAGACGGGTACCAGAGAGCCGGAAGAGGCGTCTACCTTTTTATGTCTGTGGAAGCACCTCTCCTGTGCTTCTCCTTGTTGGAGGAAAGGGGGAAGGGCAGTGTCCAATTCATTCCCTATGGAAGACTCTAGCTTTCCTCTAGTTTTAAGGCAAGCTTGGCTTAACCCTCTAAGGCCCACGGTTGTAATATTACAACGTTTGTATTTTATCCAAAAAAAGGTTTAAATCATTTTATTTTAGCTCCCCCTACCACCTAAACACCACCATTGGATTCTATTGTTTAGTATTACAATGCCATTGGCCACAATATTTGCATATAAATACCCCCCACAGTGGCTGACATTCACACCCGCCACACCCGCTGAAATTCCAGAGTTTTGACGAACAACATCTCACTTTTTCATGGAAGCTATACCTCAAAAAAACATAAGTAAAATGCCTGTACTATTCTTTTTGGTGATCATTAGAATGTCTAGAACATGTACATATGTTATTATTTTGAAAAATATCCCCCATATGTAAATTAGAGCATGATTTATGATTTTTGATTTATGGCTATAAAATCTTACAAAAACATTTTTTTGAAAAAAACATTACATTTTCCTCTGAATAGGACTCCTACAACACCATCTGATTTTTTTCAATTTTTTATTTCAAGTATTTCTTAATGCGGGCCTTAGAGGGTTAAGCCCAGAGGCAAGCTAGGCTAGAGGCATTCTTCCATAAGGAATGAATTGGAGTTTAGCTCCTTCCAGGAGCACCGCTCAAAAAGTGTAAATTATATCCTTTTGTTACAATAAATCTGTCACCATGGGTTCACCTTAGAGGCCCCCCAGACGAGATCAGAACTCGGATCAGATCAGAACTCGGAGCCAGGGGTTGATCGGTGTTCATTTCAAACGACAGCGATCCTCCGTCTTCAATTCGGGCCCGGTATATCCCGCTGTGCCAAGTGAAATATCTGAGACCATTACAAATGAGCCAGATATCCTGGATGACCACCCCTAGCGATCTCGGGCCAGAGTTGATTGGGGAAAAAGTTTTATTTTATTTTTTCTGGCAGTTGATTGAATAAAGAAACAAGGCTCCAGCCTCGGTTCTCAAACTATGTGTCCCGACCCAACGTGGGGTCGCGGAAGGTGCCATGGGCTCGCACATTGACGACCATACTACTGTGTATAACGTCTATTTGCCCTTCAACTATAAAATATATATTGTTTTTTATGAGACACGCATTGTAATTAGGCTATGCTCCCAAATCCATTTTATTACCTTCTGTTTGCATATGCAATGAGTCCTGCAGTGCTGCCAATCTGTTGAAGGTGAAAATCATGGAGGTTTTTTAGCGAGGTGAAACGCCATCAAAAGCCACCTCGAAGATGCAGGTTGGAACTCACTTATATGGAGCTCAAATTAATCATTACATCATTGCGCGAAACTAGGTCAGATAAATAATTAGCGCATCAGTTCCAGGTGGTGGTCCGCTCTCAAAAGTGGCCAAGCTTCTCATCATTGAGAATGCTTGCAGGTGTGCATGTTCAATATAGGAAATTGCCCATTACATCAAAGTGAGCCTTTCTCCGCACAAAAAAAGAAAGAGAGGTTTAAACTTGAACTCAGTCTGTGACTGTCCCACCTTAAGCGCCTTCAACCAACACTGTCAGAGTAGCACTTGTATAGGTCGATTTAGAACCCTTTTATTTTTATTAATATATTAGGCTGAGTCGTGAACCTTTTTCATGTAATATCCATCTTTGCGTTCGTTGATAGCCAAAAAAGCAGATACAAGCTCACAATGCACTGTGCCATGGCTGCATCTACAGAGAACAGATCTGTTATTTTGGGAACATAACCATGCTGCGCATTTTGATGACCAAATAATCCTGTGTGCACTGTAATATTACGTGGGAATGATATACCTTTTTGAACAATAGCCTAAATTGCGTGGTGTTAATGAGTTGTGGTCATACAACACCAAACAAAACAAGAAACAAGACCGCACGTAGTAAAAAAGAAAAAAAAAATCCCAAGGAATGTATGTCTCTCTGACTTTGAGTATGATGACATTATATGAATAATAATGTGGCATATAGCATCAACCAGCATTTTAACGGCAACCAGCCAGACATTAAACAGACATGAGCTTAATCAGCTAATAGCAATTATGAATGTCCAAACATGCGTGCAGTCGCAGAAAAAAAAAAAGTTTAACCTCGCTTTTTTTTACTGTCCCACCACCTCATCCAAGCATATAGAATAGGGACAGGCCTAGGTTCCTCAATATCATTTAGCTGGGGACCCTCTGGAACTCCCCAAGGACTGGCGGTCCTCTTTGAGGACCAGTGAACAAACTGACAGCACGAGAGGCGCAATGATGTGCCCGCAGCCCGCGCGTAAAAGTAAAAAAAAAAAGGAATGCAATGGAATGTCTCTGACTTTGAGTATTACATTATATGAATAATGTGGCATAGTAGCATCAACCACCATGATGATAGCCCAATATATTATCTTTTATAAATATAAAAAATATATATTATATATCCCCATGTGTTGTCGTGGGGAAAGGCTTTCGTGAGGTGATAGAATAGGCCTACACTGCATGCCTTGTCGCCAAATGACTGCGCAGAAGAAAAAAAGGAAAAAAAAGAACGCTATAGGCTATAACGTTTTTGAACAAGTGATTACAACATTTTAGGGAGAAAGTAGGCTAAAGTAAAAAGTAAGTAGGCTAATAATAATAATAAAAGTGTAGGCTATTCTATTGTGAGGTGACAGAATAGCCTACACTCTGCGCAGCCAAGGAGCTGGCTTGATATAATCTGAAGCAATCCCGTGTGCTCATTCAGACCACAATAATTGTAAAGGATTTGTACCCGATGACCCGAGAATATCAGTCGGAGCTTCCGAGGAAGAGCTCCCGAGGCCATAAAAAGCCCATTAACATAATCCAATCGTGTCGGGGTACCGTCGTTCAAACCCAAGACCGAGTCCGGGGCCGACAGAACGATTTTCCCGGGGGGTCATCCCGAAATCTGATCGGGATGACTCGGCCCCGGGATCGGCCCAGTGTGATTGGGCCTTTACCGTATCATCCATCTGATCCTCATCCAAAACAGGTAAGAGCTGCCCTTTGTCCCAGAGATCTGCCAAATCTTCAAAGAATCAAAGAAGAATTTTAGCACAGTAAAGACAAAGACTGATGGTGTGTCGGTGTTAATGTTCAAAGGCCAGCACCAACACAAACAACAGTGAAATTTGTTCACTCTTTTGTCATTTATTTACTAATGCCAAATAAAAAAGTTCAACTATTTAATGTGGACTAATTAATGCTTTCACTGGGGGGAGAATATGTAAGCCTCCAGGCCTCCCCTGCAAGTAACCAGAAAAGATTTCTAAACAAAGAAGCAAATGTCGTCACCCAATCATCAAGGACAATGATACACGAAAGAAGAAAGATTATTTCACACAATTTCTAAAATACCCACCCTGAGTTGAGGCCTTACATTTTGTATAACACAGTTCTATTGTGAAAATAGCAGATCTACATGCTCACAACGCGAGCATGTAGATCGGCTATTTTCACAATTTCTGCCTCTAGTCTAATAGTTGACAATTTGGCCAATGTTTCATTTGTCATTTTAGAGGTACTAGAAGCTGTCGGGCGGCCCAGCGTCTAGTCGCCGACCTGGCCAACTCGGAACAATGTAAATAGGGAATGAATGCCCCGCCCTTTAGGACCCGTTTTGACCATCTGTCTGCCTGTGTCCATTTATGCCCATATATGGAGATATCTGTATCTGTCTGTCTGTCTGTCGGCGTCCATTTTATGTCCATATATGGAGATCACTGCAGTTATAGTTCTGGGTCCATTTTATGCCCAGATATGGAGATATCTGTCTATCTGTGTCCATTTTATGCCCATATATGGAGTATCTGTCTGTGCCTCCAACTGTGTTGCAGACACAGTGCCGGTTCCCCCTTTAATGCAAACCTCATTATACATGTTGTCATAGGACCCGTTTTGAACATCTGTTTGCCTGTGTCCATTTATGCCCATATATGGAGATATCTGTATCTGTCTGTCTGCGTCCATTTTATGCCCATCTATGGAGATCTTTGACCATCTGTTTGCCTCTGTCCATTTATGTCCATATATGGAGATATCTGTATCTGTCTGTCTGCAATCCATTTTATGCCCATATATGGGGGCATTCATTTTATGCCCATATATGGAGAACGCGCGTGCCCGTGGGACGAACGGTTCTCGAGATACGCGGATTACATACATACATACACACACACTCACAGAGATTTTTTGTTGACTCATGTGGCGTACGTGATGTCAGAGCCTTTTATGAAGTGATGTCACAATGAGTCAGAACTTTCGCCGATTTCCTCCGGAACAGCCTGATGTCAACAATCAACCCCGCATAAGGAGATTCCGAACGTTTCGCGCCGGTTCGGGAAAACCGCGCGTCGGGTCGGGTCGAGACCCGGCACTGCGGCGGGGAACGCGCGTGCTGAATCTGAAGCCGGTGGGACGAACGGTTCTCGAGATACGCGGATTACAGACACGCAGAGACTTCTCGCATTTATAGATAGATTAAAAAGTCCTTAAATTGTCACTATGATTCACTTTAGAAATGTGCCGGTAGGCCTACCCTCTACTATACACTTAAAGTTGTACCATGTAACTTTTTTTATAAAACAAATCTTAAAATTGTCCTAACTCTTAAATCGCTAAAGTTTTAGAACACCCACTCCGTTATTTTCAGCTTCTGAAGCCTTCTCTTTATATGTTTTCTATGATCCTGACCGGGGTCCGGTTTTCGCGCAAAAATTACGTCATCATACACTACCGGCCAATCACAGCGAGGGTTATACACTGCCGGCCAATCACAGCGCATCTTGAAGTGGGGTCGCTAGCTATCACAATAGGGCGGCCATATTTGTAGGCGCCTGTGTGTCTCTATCTATACTCGGGTGAAACACTCCGTTTCTCCGGAATGCCTGAACGCACAGGAACCAGGGACCCCTCTAAAGATAGATCTCGGCGAGGTGGAGGCAGACGCGGGGGTGACGCGGGGGTGTGAGGCCCGGTCCGCGGCGAAAAACGGCCGAAAGACGCGGACGCTACTGACCACTAGTTGAGCAACTTACACAGTATGGCTTTAAACTTTATGTTGGTTTGTATAATGTTGTGTGAGAAAACAATGTTGCACATTAAGTTAATCATCGGTGACGCCACGCTTTATCAGGACACTGCATGTCCAGATAATCACTAGTGCCAAGTAATAGTACAAGTACATTTAATTAAGTACTGTACTTACAGTAAGTACAATTTCTAGGTACTTTTACTTTACTAAAGTGTGTCCAATCTTCAATACTTGATACTTCTACTTCACTACATCTCAGAGACAAATATTGTACTTGTAGATCAGTGACGCATTGTGAGCTTAATGTAGATCTGCTATTTTCAAAAGATTTTTAGACATTTATACATAGCCTACATGTGAAAACCTGTGAAATGGGACATTCTGCATAATGAGTACTTATTACTTTTGGTACTTTAAGTCCAAAGTTTTGATGGCAATACTTTTGTACTGTTAATCAAATAAATGTTGAATTCTGGACTTTTACTTGTAACAGAGCAGCATTGGTACTTTTACTCAAGTAAAACATTTGAGTACAAGAGAGACTTACAGGACAATATCATCTATAATAGATATGATACAATTTCAGGCCCTTGGTTCTCAAACTTTCAATCTCGCGACCCAAAAGACACACTTGTAGATCTGCTGTTTTCACTTCTTTGTATTCATTTGTGGAGTCTCTTTGATAAAAAAAAGGTATGTTTAATTCCTGAAACGTGTTTTTTTTTTGGGAGACACTGTTACTTTGCAGAAGCAGAACCGCGTTGACCGTCGTCGATAACCGCCGTCCATTCAGTCGGGTTGGAATGGACCTCCGTGGCTTCCTTCGGTGGTCGAGGTTTGCTTCTTGCAGTCGAGTTTTACTTTCACTCCCTCTAGTCCCAAAAACGACACAGCTTGTTCTGTATACTGGTGGATTTATTTGCACTCTTGCTGGCAAAGACCCAACGTAAAACTGTTCAACACAAAAGCATAAACAATACACAAACATAAATAATAGAACTCAAAAACAAACATTGTACAACATAATGCAATAAGGAATAAAGGAAAATACAAACAAACACACCTCGCTGGCTGCATGTACTACTAAAGGGAATGAATGGTTGTCCAGTCCAAACGTGTGCCCACAGCAAGGTAAGGCAAGCAACAAACAACTGCAGCAAGGTGCAGTGACTCAAACTGCAACAACAAAATAAATTATATAATCACCAAAACGTTCACAATAAACAAAATTGGCTTTGATAACAAAGTACATGAACAAATGATCAAACAAATAACGAACCTGTCTCCCGACTCTGTGCTTGCATGGGAGAAGTGAGGAAGTGCTTAGAGCAACCACTTGGTCTGCCATACTGAAACAACTACATTTAAAGACTACCGGGCAATGAGACACTTCACAATAAAACAAAAACCCATGAAACAAGCGAGCAAGTAAATGAAAATAAATTACAAAAGATATAACAATAATGACGCCAGTTACACAAAGCTTTGCAGGACTTACGGACATAGACACAAAGCCAGATGTAGGGGCGGTTAGCACTGCTCAAGAATCCACAGTCACAGTGCTGCTTTAATTTCATACTGGAAGACAATTGAGGTTTGATTGGGGTGTAACTATCTCAGTAAATGACATGGAACTCCATATTTGGGCATGTCTGACATCATAGTGACAACATGATGATGACGTGCATGAGCTTTGAATCAGCTCGGCTTAAAAGCAGACTTCCACAGTCTGAATGACACAAATGGAGAGAAACATCGAGAAGCCCTCACCATAATTCAACAGGGCTCCATACACTTGATATTCAGCTGGTAATTTTCCTGTAACCAATCCTGGATCGTAAGGTCACACATCGTCAGTTACATTCTTGGAACGTTGCAGCCCATGCATAGCAGCAGCTTTGACGATGGACCCACTGTTTCCGACGAGCCAGCAGCAAGGAAACTCAAAAGAATCAAGAATTTACAGCAGTCAACCGTCTACCAAGACTTTAATGAAATCGAAAGTAAAGAGACATCGTCTGACTGATGCAGGAAAGAAAACTCTCATCTGTAAACAACTAGAGGTTCGCGGCCCTTCGGGCCGCTCACATCTAGAGTCCACGCCCGCTTCTTTACTAAAAAACATTTTTTTTCAAAAAATAAAAGTTTTTTGAAAAAAAAAATTAAAAAAAAAAAAAAAAAAATTAAAACAGAGGCAAAGTTATATCAAAAGTTGAACAGCTTTAGGGGGGGTTCGGAATGGGGCTTCGGAAGGGGGGTGTTAGAAGTGGGGGTGACTGTGTGTCTGTGTTTTGGCATAATACTGTGTATTTCTGTGCATCTGTGCTTCCGGGTCAAAATGACCCGAACAGCACTAAAGGTTCAAAAAATATGAGGGGGGGTGTAGCATGGGTGTAGTGCAAATATTTTTTTTTTACATGTTCATCTCAGAAGAATCTTTAAGGCCAGTGAGTTTCAGGTGGAAAAAATGTAAACTTCTACCTTTTTTTTCCAAATGAAAATGTAAAACGGGTCAAAATGACCCGAACAGCACTTAAGGGTTAAACTAAATAATAAAAACAAAACAGAGAATAAAAACCAGTCCGTGGGCAATGGAACGACAGGGGGGGGGGGGGAATCCCGTGGAAAGACGACGGCTCTTCACTCTCCACGCCACACCAACTCAGCTCCGGTACCCTGTGGAGGACAGGGGTAACGCCAGATAAACGGCTCACAGGTAGGGTGCTCTAGCTCTAAGTTGCACGTCAGGGACCACGAGTGTCGTTGTCTGTTTGGAGACTTACCGGCAGCCAGAGCATAAAGCCCTGGCGCTGCGGTGATTTCGCGTCGACACTCGGGTCAGCGTTCTCCCTCTCCGGTCCTCCACAGGGCACGATGTGGTCGTCTCTGGGCCGCCGTCGTCAGTCGCTTGTGTTCCCACTGCTGGCGCTACTGCGGCGTCTGCTCGCTCGGTCCTCTCTCTGTCTCGTCTCGTCTCCTGTGTGCTAAAGGCTACAAACTTTTGAGTCCCCGCTCCCTGTGGAAAACCCGCCCCTCTGTCCCAGCGCAGCATTCATTGGTCAGCTTAATCACCCGGCTGCTACATATTATTGTCCTGGGTGCCGTGGCAGAAAACAGAATTAATGCATCCAAAACTAGAAAATAAACACAAAACATGCAGCAAAATAACCAAACTCAAATACATGCAGGTCAAATGATATAATATAAATAACACAGCAACCAATAAGCAAAATAAGCAACACAACACTCAAATACTCAAAAATAAATCACAGCAAAGAATTAACAACATAAATGCATTTTCTGCCTGCTCACATATTCACACTGGAGACAAACCTTTCCATTGTAAACAGTGCCATAAGAGTTTCAATCAGTTAGGTAACCTGATGACACACCAGCGTATCCACCCTGGAGAAAAACCTTTTGACTGTAAATGGTGCGACAAGAGTTTCTGTCATCTAGGTCACCTGAAGACACACCAGCGTATTCACACTGGAGAAAAACCTTTCCATTGTAAACAGTGTGGCAAGAGTTTTACTGAGTTAGGTACTCTGAGAAAACACCAGCGCATTCACACCGGAGAAAAACCTTTCTGCTGTAAACAGTGTGATAAGAGTTTCACTCAGTTAGGTACTCTGAGAAAACACCAGTGTATTCACACCGGAGAAAAACCTTTCTGCTGTAAACAGTGTGGCAAGAGTTTCACTCAGTTAGGTACTCTGAGAAAACACCAGCGTATTCACACAGGATAAACACCTTTCTATTGTAAACAGTACGATAAGAGTTTCAGTCAGTTAGGTAATCTACAGAGACACCAGCGTATTCACATAGGTGAAAAACCTTTCGACTGTAAACCGTGTGACAAGAGTTTCAGTCAGCTCGACACTTTAAAGACACACCAGCAGCTTATCCACACTGGAGAAAAAAACACACCCGTGTGAACTGAGCGGTGGTCGTGGGGGGGGGGGGGGGGGGGATGTGTGTGTGTGTGAGTGTGTGTGTGTGTGTGTGTGTGTGTGTGTGTGTGTGTGTGTGTGTGTGTGTGTGTGTGTGTGTGTGTGTGTGTGTCTGGCCTGGCCTGAACAACAGCGCCCCTCCCTTAACATGTGTGGTCAGAAAAGGTACTTCAGGCTACATACAGACACGCACACACACACACACACACACACACACACACACACGCACGCATACACACACGGCCACGTATAGGAGACGGTGTAACCACCGCTCAAAAACATGTCCTAGTAGGGGTGTAGAGCAGTGGTTCTCAACCTGTGGGTCGCGACCCATAGGGTGGCGCCAAAAAATTCCGGGGGGTCGACAGATTTCTTGGTAAAAGTAATAAAAAAAAAAAAGTCCGGAAAACATTTTTATATAGACATTTTCATAGCGAAGCAAAGTGAGAGTGGAATGGATGTGTGTGTGTGACACTGTGTGTCCTAGCTCTGTGCATTATGTGTAGCAGCACGTGATCCTCCTCCCTTACCTCGGAAATTCACTTATCTCAACTTAACTGGACAGCTGCCACGCATCAGAGCGAAACATGCAACTCTTTCTTTTTAATTAATAAAACATTGTTTGTCCATGATATAAAAATCATGGACAAGTGGGTTATCAGAAAACGTCAGCCACCTGTAACAGGCCAAGAACAACCGTCACAGGAGGAGCCACCAACAGCAGGTGATAAAGATGAGGATGAACCAGCATGTTGTTCTGCAAAGTGCAAACGTTGTTCCTGCAAAACGAAAACGTGTCAAAGTCGGCAAATCCTACGTCCAAGCGCCGAAAATATCAACCAGAGTTTTGGATACGTTATCCTTTCACCGCGATAGTGTCCGGGGGTCGCGGCCTGAAAAGGTTGAGAACCCCTGGTGTAGAGTACCGAACCGAACGGCCCCTACCGAATGAACAGTTTATTTCTCCCCCCTGCGGCACCATACCCATTCACAACAACACCACTCCAAGTTCAGAGTGTTGGGGAAGAGGAGCAATTTTCAAAGTCTATGTATTTAGGGTTAAAGCTCAACTATTCCAGTTTCTGGTCTTTGTGTGTACAAACAGGGAAGGTGTGTTGTTAAGCCCTGCTCCCTCTGTTTTCCTATTGGCTGGGCTTTAAACAGTTTGAGGGAATACCTGTTCGGTTGTAGCTCTGCAGTTTCTTTCACTTTCTCCTTTGTTCTTACTTTTTTTCTGTCTTTTTTCCTTCTTGTTGTAACCCTTAACATTGCCCAATTTTGGCATGTTTTTGGGGTCTTCGTTTTTCTTTTTTTTTTCTTTTTGTAATTCCTTAACCCCCCCTCCAACACACACGCAGGTACGCACGCAGGCACGAACACACACACACACACACACACACACACACACACACACACACACACACACACACACACACACACACACACACACACACACACACACACACACACATCCTCATAGAGAAGTCTAAACATGTGGGTATTTGACTTTTCAGTGCTTCCCTAAATTACACACAGCCCTAATTTGGAGCAGTCGCCGTTTCACTTTGAGAACCAGAACTCACACATGGAAGAGAGAGAGAGAGAGAGAGAGAGAGAGAGAGAGAGAGAGAGAGAGAGAGAGAGAGAGAGATGGAAACACTTGCAGAGACATAATACCACAAGATAATGGAAAAGATAGACAGAGACACAGACGCTACAATTAATTTCGTAATTTTCTACTCCAGCTGTCTTATTACCAAAACCTAAAAGATGCAGTAATGGGACAGAGAAGCCCATATTATTTCCTAAGCTGAAATACTGTAATGTAGCCTAATGCCCCCACAGAAAGCCCAGATTTGTTCACACAGAAAGTTGTGAGCCAGGCTGATTTAGGGTATGGTCGAACATCTGCGTCAGAAGTGATTTAGCCAACGCAGGCCGAGGCATCATACAATTTCCCATGTTGTCCTGTGGGTTGTGGGTTTTTTTCTGTCTTTTTTTCTTCTTGTTGTAACCCTCACATTGCCCAATTTTGGCATGTTTTTGGGGTCTTCGTTTTTCTTTTTTTTTTCTTTTTGTAATTAGTTGTTTAATTCGTGTTTTTTTCCTTGTTTCGTTCTGACCGTCCGGTTGTCGGTGCAGCAGGCTAGTAGTACAGTAGGCCTGAGAGCAAAGGAAAGGCCTTCTTTTTTTTCCTTCTAAGCCTGCTTGGTGCCCTGAGGCTCTGAGCCTCCGTGTTTTTTTATTATTGTTTTGAGACGCGAGCCGGGTTTGATACACAGACCACGGCGCCTTACGAGACGTTAGGTGCGGGGTCTATGGATACGAGCCGTGGTGGCGATGTCGGACTCGAAGCCCGGGTGATCATGGACATGAACACCTCCGTGGAAGCTGCGAGACGCGGAGAACGGTGGACACTATTACACACGGAGCGCGATTACAGTATAGTAGAGAGAGGCTTCTCTCGTTCAAAGATCAGTACTTTGTGCCTTCCAAGGACAATATTCCCTACTTGAGGATTACCAGATGGCGAAAATGCTGTGGGCTCCATAAGAGTGAAACAAGAGCACAATGGAGACATAAAACCTCCACGATTACGCAGCCGTACATCCCTTCTGTTGTTATGGGGAATGTGCGTGAGGATGGAGCTGACAAGCTGGTTACTCTTATCACAGAGTGAGTACAGGAACGGCAACATTATCTGTTTTATTTATTTTTTCCCTTTATATGATTTTTATCCCACGATTTTGCAACCCATTTGTTCAGTCAGTGCCAATTGCCAAAAGCTGTAATCCTGGTTTCTGCTCTCCCTCTGCCACGCCTGGGGAGCCCTGGCTGGACAGGGGGAGGCGGTATAGAAACCAGTTTTACTACATGTTTTTGTGAGTGTAACTACCTTAGGAGATACGGGGAGAACATGAAAACTCCACACAGAAAGGCTCTTTCGCCAACCCCACCTAGGGTGTTGGCTGAAAGTCGTGGGTTCAATCCCCACCTACACCAGGTCGGGTGTTCAATTCCCAACTATACACCATACAAAAATAAAACTCAATGAATGACAGAAATTTCCTCATTGTTTTATCCATCTCAAAATGGACCAAGAAATCATTACTACAATACAACATGTAGGCCTACAGTACATTGGCACCTTTTGACAGTTGCCTGTTGTAGAAACAATGCTGAATATGAATACAGTATTGAATACAGTAATATTAAAAAAAAAAAAAATTCAAAATTTGAAAAATCTATTTTTCAAAATTGGAAAATTCTTCTTCTTCACGTTTACCGTTTAAAACGTGGGTTCTTGAACAGACTTATTACATCGCTGTACATACGGCAAAACCGGAAAAAGGGACAAAATACCTTTTCAATCATAACAATTTCCATTTATTACAAGGAATAATAGGTACACCATAGTTCAATATGATACTGGTTTCAGTGGTACATTGAAGCATAAGTGGTCTTTAATTCGAGTGGTTAAATAAGGACATCTCATCCGATCTGTGTCTACTTGTGGATAGACACAGATGGGACTCCATTTTGGTCAAGTGGAAAGAATATATAGATAAAACTGGTACTTTGTCAAAACAAGAAAAATAAAATAATAAGAATGGAATTAATTACCCTTAATACGGGCGTAACTGTTTAGTGAATCAAGTGGGGACTGGACATAGTTAATTCATGTACTGAAGGGAATGAACAAAACAAAGAACTCTATATCAGAAATGAAAAGTAGCAGATCTACAAGTTCACATCCTAACCCTTTGGCCATGGTGTGAACTGATAGATTGGTGGTCTTGGTCCAGAAGTATGGACAGAAAAATAGCAGATCTACAAGCACACGACACGTAGCTTAGCGCCATGAAGTGTACTGGTAGATGGGCTATTAGGTCATACAGCCTAAGAGGGGAAAATACACTCATTCTCATCATTCTTTTGCCATAACACACGAAATACGACCTGGCGGGTAGGAGTGTGCCCTAGGCAAAGGCTTTGTAGCGGGCACAGAAAGGCGGCATGGCGACCATGCAGGCGAGGAGAATGGCATGTCGTTGAGTCGCCTGGCATGGCAGTAGAGATGAGGAGAGCCGGGCAGAGGAGGAGAGCATCTGGGGGTCCCTCGGGTTCTCTGGCCCTGGTCCCTGGAGGAGGGCGTGTTGTTGAGTTGTGCTCGTTCGTCTGCTCTAGGCCAAGAACGACCACTGGGGCCGTACCAGCTTTGTAGCGGGCAGACATAACAGCATAGCGGGCCTTGGAGATGGGGAGAACAGCTTGTTGACCGTCTCTTTCACCCTTGGTGCAGCCCATAGTCCTCTCCTCCTAGTCGGTGGACTTCAGGTGTGTGGCCGACTGGCCGGAGAAGGGGAGAGAAAAGACTGAAATCTTTTCTATGTCACCCCCCCTCCGCCATTGATCAAGCAATAGTGTTATAGAGAGAAAAAGCCTTTTTAGAGAGAGCCTTTTTGTGTTCCTTAGGGCTAGCTGGTTCCAGCAGAAGAGAAGTGTCCTCTGGGAACACACACACACATGTCTCTGGGAGAGACCCTCCCACTTCCTGATAAGGGTGTTGCCAAAGGATAGGGTCTCTACATCAGAGCTTGTATTGCATTCATCTTAACTTTCATACATTTGCAGAACATCACAACTGACTCTTCAGAGGCGTATCATTGTTTTCCAAATCAAAAATGTCATCTATGGATATGCGACATGGACGGAATCACATCATACAGTAGACGGTACATCACTCAGTACATAAGCAATTCATATTGTTTCCTTTATACATTTACACACAACCTTATCGATGGTCCGTCCAACAATATTGAACCTTATGTTTGCTTATATATCAAGTGATTGAAATAGTCATTTCAGATTGTCTTCATTCATGCTGACAGAGACATGAGGGGTAGAGACAGGATGCAGCTCGAGTAGATGCAGAGGGGGTTTGGTGACTAAGCAGTTCAACATTTCTAAGTGCCAGCAGGCAGAATGTTATCTATTTTATGGCTTCCCCCCACGACCTCAAAGTGTTTAGCTGTGATACCAGTGTTGGGACACGGGGTGAGAGAAAGGTTGGGGTGCGGTCAGGCGGTTTATGACCTTAGTCCTTGATTAATCGGTAAAGTGGGCTTAGAAGAGAGAGAACAAAACACAGTCTAACCAGATTTCATATATGATACAACTATGCAATTTTGGGGAATAGTTTCAGGGCAGCCTTCAGCATCATCATTACACATCCCCCTATTTCACTTATGTGCGATCCATGATATCGTCCTGGATTCGCACCTACGAGAAATATGTAATGGAAAGGCAGCAGGTAGAAATAATCCAAGATGGCGCACTTGTCCAAAGTCTCTCCGGGTCTGCGATTTGTCCATTCATGGTTCCTTCTATTGAGCAAAAACAAAAAGGTGGCAGCATAAAAACAAATTGGAACACGTAATCTCTCAGACCTCGTCAATTGTCATTTCATGTTGTTATGGCAACTTACATTCAAAACACACATTCCATGCCTGAGAGAGAAAGATATGAAGAGAGAGAGTAAAGTCGTAAGATTATATTTTCTATATCTATTGGCCATAATGTGGTGGCCACATAAAAGGGCATGCATATTCTCATAGTGGCTCCTATCTGGCTTTAAGGGATTACATAATTGATAGGAAAGCAAAACAAAACAACTGTCATCCCATTCTATGTCTGGGAGAGAATTCCAGTTTTTCAAAAATATCTTATCAGTGTTGTCATGGATTTTATACTGAGAAACAGACAAACAAACATAATTAAAAGGAAGGGAGAAAAAAAAATATATATAACAAAATATCAACAAGTTATCAACAAGAATTTATGTTACTGGGCTGCATTAATATGGACTGTATGCTTAGGGTTGCGTGCATATGCGTCCTATCATTTGCAGATAGAGGTGGTGGTTCCCATGGGTAGGGAACGCGTGTTTTTGGCATATGCTTTGCCAGGGCTAAAACAGACATACGTCTGAGTGATGGTCCTGCAATCAGTGACCAGTAGACCTGTGCTTAGTAGGCCTCTTTGGTCTCTAAATACACGTCAAGTGGAATTTGTTTCCCTGAATATGTTGGGTCGGATGGTGACCCAAAGTATCACCTTCCAGGGAACAAACAAGTTAAGGTTTCCTTGCTAAAGCTAAGGAGACAAACCAAATGAACAGAACAGGGCACAGTAGTAGTAGTAGTAGTAGGTTGCCCATGTGGGGAAAACCATTACAAATTAATGCAAAGTACATGCCCAGCGTATCGTACTACAGTGTATGTATTGGGTGGGCACGTGACCTCAAGTGTGTTCCATCGTGACCCCCCTTTTGTGGATGTTTTTGTGGGTGCTCTATATGAATCCCCCCATGGTGCTGGTGGAAAAAACAAACGCAGAGTCGTATAGACGCCAGCAGCACAAAAACATTTTAGGAACAACAAAAATATTCCTCATCAAAAGGGGTGGGGTCTTAGGAGCACGACTATTGAGTCAGGTGATCATACAGACAGACATGGGTGGGTTTCAAGAAATTTGCGAGTAAGCAAGATTCTAATTGTGACTCACAATGCCTGTGTTAAAAGGCAGTCAGACTTTTCCTCAAAAGTGATATGGCAAAAATAGTTAAGTGTTCCATATATAATGCACCAACATTTTTAATACAATCTTTATGACATGGGAAACTAGTTTTGTTTGAAAGCAACACTGTCTAGTTTAATTTAGAACTTACGCTGATATTACTTTGTCTACAAGTTTGTCTACAAGTTATATCATCGAAGTATACCCAATATGATATGTACAATTTCTTTGTGAACTGCCCTGGAACTTTTAGAATTTAAAATGTGTTTAACATATTCTTCTCTAAGTCAATCGGTTGCAGTTTTGCTACTAAAGTTAATTCAAATTAAAATTTGGGCATCATTTCCAAAGTCGAAGTATTTCAGTAAAACCATTTAAATCCTTAAAAGTTACACAATTGCAAATTGAGAGGTTTGCTTTGAGTATGGGCTGTTCCAGCTAAAACAAATTAAAGGTATTTTAAGTTTAATTAAGTTGGCTAGTACTTTAATTAGGTGTGGTTATCACAAGTAGACCACATACACATTTGCCACTGAAATGAATCATCACTTATGGGAGGTAAAAGACAAAGATAGGATGTTTACACATGCAGTAAACATATAGCCTACAACAGGTTAGTCTTAGAAGTGAGAAACGAAACCCAACTAAAAAGTGCATAAATCTTTAAATAACATTAGCCCTTTGCTACGAAAGTGTCTTACACTGTTACAGCATGGACCAGTCAATTATAAGAGATTATAGACTTCTGACTGTTCAGCAGGACCACAGGCTGTGTCCCTGGTTTACGACCTGTCGGAAGCAGGCCCAGGACAAACAGCCCCCCCCCCCCCCCCTTCCTGCCGGGGTAGGGTTCAGGGGTTAGTATTTAGCCATGACATCCTTGCTAGTTACACAAATCTTATTTTGTTCTCAAATTTGAAGCATTGCTTTGGGGTATCACTCGTTTTTTTTTTTTTACAAAAACAACTGTTCTAGATTTCATCCAGCAACTGAAATTAATCTAATAATTGAGTCCAAAAATGGAGACCCTGTGAATTAAACACAAGATAGTACATTAATGTGCCAGACTTTCCTCACTTAGCCCTATAAATGAATTTAACAAGTGATCGCGTTGGTCGTTTATTCACCCGTCGTGGCACGAAAGGTGAACAAAATACCCGCTGAAGTCCTGGGATATTTAGTGGTTCACACACAGTTGGTTGGCTGCGTGTAAACGACAGATTCGGCTTCGAGGCAGCTCACTAGTATGCGCTCGGCAGAAGGTGTCCAATATTCCAGACTACACCAGCGTTGCTCTCCTAAGTTCAGAAAACATGGAAGTACTGAAAAATTTGAAAAATAATAAACTAACAGAGTATATTCCTATTTGACATTCACTCTCTTATTTCACAGGGTAATTGTCAAACAGGATCTCTGCCAGCTTATCTTCTTTAAGTGATTTGACTAAAGGAGGAGACTCAAGAAAATTAATATTAAAATTTAAAGTGATTGATTTCAATAACCGGATAAAACAAAAGAACTGAAATATTACATTTTAAATATTTCCAAACGTCAAAATAGTAATAATAATAATAATCAAATACTGGTTCAATAGAACAGATTGGACTAGCTTAAAATTAATTAATCCACTCCAATCATCAACCAACCAAGTATATTAGTCACACAACATGTAAAGGTACTTGAGTTTGGAAACATTTAAAATATCAGGTCCCAATCAGGGAAAAACTACAAAGCAATTGAGAAATAGTTCAGTTTGATATCGATTAAAGATTGGTGAGTTAGAGTGTCCTTTAAAACGATATGAACCAAAACATTTGCATCAACCTATTAATTTATAATTGAAAACTCGCTAAACACCTACTCGCACAGTTGACCTATGAACAAGTCACAGACTGTTAAAAGCTTCAAAGCAGCTCTGTGATTTGAGAACAAAATTACTAATAGAATGAGTTAATGTGAACATTAACTCACTAGGATGTGTGTCCTGGGACCATTTAGGTTGAAATACATCCCCAGGAGACTAGATTGTTATCATGGCTAAAATTTAAACCAGAGTCACTATACTTAAGGCATAGTTAAGTTAGCCACAGAATAGGACAGTGAAATGTTTTGGCCGAGAAGAGTATTTCCCAAAATTCAATTTAGAATATAAGTCACAGCGGCTATGCCTGTTTCAGACAGCCACAAAGAAGTGATAGCGTGCCTTATTTCTGTCAGTCACAGGTGGGAGAAGAGTGGAGCTCACGTGATGCTACACCCGCCCCCGTCTCTGACTGTCAGCAAAAAAAAACACGTTTCTCATTCCGGTTTGTTTTGTTTGTTTGTTTGTTTTTGTCAAAGGTGTTGGTCCAATCATCCTGGCACTTATGTATTACAAATGTGAATCTCATGGCGGTTGCACCAGCCACAAGTCATGAACTTGGCGGATCAGACCAACGTTAATGATACATTTTGTAATACACACTCCAAGAACATATAGGCCAAGACAAATATCATACACCATTTACAAAAAGGGAAAAACCGCTTCACAAAACTCCATCAATCAATAACTCACACCGGTTAACAGCCTGATTAACAGCCTGATAACGATTCTGCTCAAACTATTGTTATTGACTGATGGAAAAGGCAAAACTTGTTTCCGTCAGTGGTGTGACAGATGCAGAGGAAAGATAAGGGAGATAAACAACCGCTACTTTTATCACCGTAATGTGAGCACATAGTTATCAATTATAGTGAACACTGCTACCATCTATTTAATCAAAAATGGGAGGTTCTGTACTAAAAATGATCCCATACTGGCTTCAGCATTGAGTTATCAACTAAAGTGTAGCATTTCACATGAATCAACCTACCACAGTGACATGATTGATTGATGGGAAAGGCAGAACGTGTTTCTGTCAGTGGTGTGACAGATGCAAAGGAAAGATAAGAGAGATAAACAATAGCTACTTTTATCACCGTAATGTGAGCTTTATTACTCAATGGAATGTCATGAGACTCTCAGTTATGTCTCATTGACTCCATAGAACTAAGCTTGCATTTCCTGTGTTAACCCATGCGTTGGTAGTTTTAAAACAGGAAAAGGAACTGACAAGGAAATTGGTTCACTAGCTGTCCAAAGCATGCTCTAACACACAGGCAGAGTCAAATACCCTGGAAAACAATGAAATAATGCAATCGCAACATAATATATTTCATAGTGTGATAACCACTTCAGATTGTCAAGTCCAATTTGCAAGGCCCTGTTCATTAGTTGTGTGTCAAAGCTGTCATTTCGGATGAAAACAGTTTAGCTGACTGAATATAGTCCTAACATTCCATGTCAGATAAATATTTCTATCGTGTGACCCCCCACGGGGTGGTCGCAAAACAAAAGAAAGGACTTTTAAGTCCAAAATAAAGTCACCTGTGTACTCTAGGTATTAGGCACGCATGCACGCACTGGAAGGACAGTATTGTCCATCTACAAATGCTATTGCAGGTTAAGATAACCGTGGGGCAAAATAGAGCAAAGTGCATAATATGTTTTAGTCATAATACAATTTTTAATCTGGGTTGAGACCACTTTGGTCATACTAATTCTAGGATTCTATTTAACAAAAATAATAGTACATTAAAGTTAGAGGTTTGGAGCAGAGTCATGGAGGCCTGGACATTTCAACCCTAATCGAGTTCAGGGCTTGCCATTAATTAAAACAGAAAATGCATGCCTCTAACCGAAACCTCTAAGCCGAATGTAATTGTCTCACTTAAAATACATATTAGCAATGTTACGTTTTGTTTGATTAATAATTACAATGACTAAATGTTAGCACTGGAGGCTTGAAAAGTTCTATACATTTTAAACCAACCAGTGATGGATTTCTTTTGGAACAGATCACAGAGATGGTATTTCGTCATTCCAGTATATTGTATCCAATATAGGTCCAGCTATACTTTATTTCGATTCAGGTTTGACACAAGCCAACATGCATTACTTTATTCAGACCCTAATTTAAATTGTGGTGGGACATGAAACAAGTTTAGAACTCAGGCCTACACCTGGGGTCTGTGGACGTCCAATTTATCACTTCACTTACACACAATAGTCTGCAACTGGGCTATAAAGCTTCAAGTAGGGTAATAAAACGGACGCTGTAATCTCTCACCTCACTGCCCTCATGGCATACTGGTCCTATCATATAGACAAATCTAACATCTCTGAAAAGTTAGGACTGTGAAATAATCACAGAATTAGTTTCATAATTTCTTCCATTAACAACAAATTTGGTTTTGGATCAACACGTAAGCCGGTTGGATTCCAGTTAGAATTCAGTTGGATAAGTCAGGAACTTGTCAGACAAACAACAACACAGGTTTGCCCCCTAACACTAGACAAGTTACAGAGTTAAATCAATTGAATGAAAATAAGGGGTTCAAATTCAATTAAGATTTTACAAGCCAGGATCTATGAGATAATTAAATCATTACTATACTTATACTAATTAAATTCTTATAATTTAAGCTAATTTGAAAGCAATTCATAAAGTGGTATGAATCAAGTTTGCCCTGATTTAATTTTAAAACAACTCAGTTTGCTTGGAAACTTAATTGTCAATTGAGACAAACTACAGCTGGAATAGTGGTCAAATACTTAGTACGTTTTCACCATCTCCTCTGATCTGTAGAAAAAGAATCCTAGTTTGCTCTTTAAATGCCATAATATTACCAGACCCTTGGTTGTGCCTAAAAACTACAAATACAGGGAGGAGGGGTTGGTCGGTCAAAAAGCAAAAATACACAAGGAAAAGGGAGTGGAGCTTGTGGTAGAAATATTTATAGTGTAACAAATGTATTACAAATGTGCAATATGTGTATGTATAGTCTAAATCTCTCACAAGGCTACTTACTCATGTAGATGTACCTGCAGCTGTCACTCTAACAGCTGAGTTCTCTCCCCCACTACTTTACTCTGTGTCAGCATAAAACCTGTACTAAGTGAACCTATACATGGTCATTGCAACTTAACCAGTCAGCCTTATTATATACTGTATGGTACTTAGATGTTTAGCTAAGTACCATTAATAGCTGTTTAGATTCTCTCTCCATCTAGGGAGAGCACCTTGGTGTATAAGAGGTGTCCCATATGACACTTCAGGAAGTCTTCTGCCCGACAGGGCAAAGCTCTGGCCAGCAGGCCAGAGCTCTCTGATGCTGTGTATGCTGTTTCTCTGATGCTGAAATCTTCAATAAATGTTTGACTTCACCCTGACTGGATATTAATATTTTTCTATCCTAATTGGCAAGCCAGCTAGGAGCAATATTTCATCTTTCACCATAGATGGATACTTGCTCAAAAGAACCGGGGGTGAAGACACTTTTTTGGGAAAGGAGATTTTTGGAAAGCAGACCCAGAGAAAGCCACCACCACCATGAAGGACAAAGAGGAGACAACGACAGAAGCAACTTGCAAGCTATGCAAAATCAACAAGAACTGACTTTCATCAAATCTACAAGAATGGAACCTCGCGGATCGATCTATTCTGTGAAGACAGCTCCAACATCATGGACAAAGGGAAGCTTGCTGTTCACTAACAAGGAAAGCAAGCCTACCACCAAATCACACAGATTGACAGCAGAGGTGACGGAATCGACACCACGTCGAACACCAACCGACTTTTGCCACAGCAGGATACCAAGCCAAGGAGACACACTTGCGGTGTGAGAGCCACTGGACGCTGGACCCCACCAGACCAGTGGAGATCGCTGAAGCAAAGACATTAACCGCCACATGCCATAAGCCAAATGAAGATGGGAGGAACGGAGAGACGCCATGAAGACTACAACAACTATGTGTTTGATATTAAGCTGAGTAATTTATATAGGAATAATATTAGCTGAAAGTTGATATCTAAAATATGAGTCAACAAGGCATTTGCCACTAATGTGAGAATATTTGTTTTTATGGTCTACATTCTGATATTCCAACATAAGAGTTGTCGCAGCTCTGCATGGTGACTAAGAGTCAAGGAATGACTGAGTCAGATGAGAGTGGACATGCGGGCTCTTGATTTTGGAAAACAGAATTTCAAAGTACAAACAAATATGGATTCACATTTACTAAATTCTAGCTCTCTTATATTTCAGTGTAAACAAGCAAGCCAGTTGGTAATGTTATAAAACATAACATAAGATACCAAGAACAAGTCAAGTTTGACTGAATGTAGGACTGTTCACTAACAAATATAGATTTCACATTTACTAAAGTTTCTGTTGAAAACACTTGTACGTGAGGACTAAATTCCATGTTACAAGATTCCATGTAGCGAATTGCACTATTGCAATTCCACGTGATGCTATGTTTAATTCAGACAACCCTTAAAAACTAGAGAAACCTCTCAAACCCAAACAAGCAGATCTACTATTCTGTAAGGTATAGCTCAACATGTAATTGTCTGAAATGTCTATTGATTTGGCACTCTATAAATATCCTGTTGTATGTAAATGAATAGATTATTCAATCACAAAAAAAAAGGATGGAATGTGGTAGAAATATTTATAGTGTAACAAATGTATTACAAATGTGCAATATGTGTATGTATAGTCTAAATCTCTCACAAGGCTACTTACTCATGTAGATGTACCTGCAGCTGTCACTCTAACAGCTGAGTTCTCTCCCCCACTACTTTACTCTGTGTCAGCATAAAACCTGTACTAAGTGAACCTATACATGGTCATTGCAACTTAACCAGTCAGCCTTATTATATACTGTATGGTACTTAGCTGTTTAGCTAAGTACCATTAATAGCTGTTTAGATTCTCTCTCCATCTAGGGAGAGCACCTTGGTGTATAAGAGGTGTCCCATATGACACTTCAGGAAGTCTTCTGCCCGACAGGGCAAAGCTCTGGCCAGCAGGCCAGAGCTCTCTGATGCTGTGTATGCTGTTTCTCTGATGCTGAAATCTTCAATAAATGTTTGACTTCACCCTGACTGGATATTAATATTTTTCTATCATAAGCTATCACACAGAACCGGGCCTATATGGCACATGGTTGAGGACACATACTGAGTTTCACCCCCCCTTGCTTGTTAAGTTCAGTTGACATTTTACAAATTGACATTGCTCATAAACACCAACCCACTCTAAGATGGCAGCCATACAGTATGCTACACTAATGCAAATTTATGGAGTTGCGTGAACCTCCGTTTTACTTCTCTCTCTTCTCAGAGCCAAAGTCAGTGATTTCAGCTGGATGCAAATTGTTGCATTCAGCTGTCTTCACTGAGCCTATGGTTTACAGTAAAAAGGGCAAGAGAATTTTGTGTCTTGGTTCGAGGCGGACCTCGTTTGTGTGCTCTCTGTCACAAACCATGCTGTTTCCTTTCATTATAACAAAGGAAAACTGACATGTCTGAGTACCCAAAATAGGGCAGAGCACGACCTTGTCAAAAAGAAAATGGTCACTCAGTCAGAATTAAGAGCACAGACTGGGTTACACAAAGTGCAAACGGAAAACTCAAAGACACAGATATTGAATTACCGTCAACAGTCAAGTAAATTCGCTTAAGCGACCACTTGATGCACCTTTTCTTTTAACGCAGACAGTCAATGTCTTGGTTACATCACTGCAACCCTGACATCAATGACAGGTTTTTGGGAGTGTTTTCTACAGATGTTCCGTATATCTTGTTTATAACAACATTCTCAGAACTAACAGTTTTACTAATACATCCCGTCCTCTTCGAGATGACACACTAAATGTCATTTCTACTAGATGACCACTTAGAAAAGAATAAACCTCTAAATCCTTTCTGTTCAGGGCACATGGGAGTAAACTAGTCATGACACGTTTGCCTCTTAAACAACACGTGCCGACTCCTTCTGCGAATCAATCTCAACTTTAGTTACACTAAGGTGGAAAGTTCACAAAGATTGAATACTCCCGAGCCTCCAAATGATTATTCATCTTGATTTACGCGAAAAATCTAGATAGACTTATCATGTGTTCACAGACTTACTGAACTCGCCTGCATTGAGTGCCACTCACTCAACTATAGTTACTGTTAATAGTTCCTGAAGAAACTTCACAATCGCTATAGGTTAAGAATTAATTGAGTATTGCGCGTACACACTTCCACGCATACTATAGCGTGGCTTTGTGTACTTGCACACAAGGCTGCACTGCTATAGTCTTCGAGAAAACAGAAACAACCGCTTTCTCTACTACAGCTGTGCAGTCCTGCGTTACGCAAAAAAAACTTTTACTACTTTCAATAATCTGGTCATGACAACTTCTGATTGTCCATTCAACTTCAAAGCAACCTGCCTACCTGGATTATGTGAATCATGGTAGGATGGCAGATGAAGACATTTACCAGTTCACTCAACTTAATTCACTAAAACTGAATATGAAAGCAAAACAACCATAATAATTGGCCTATTATTATCGTTACTTTTATAAAAAAAACTACCTAATAAAATAAATAGATACATTCCCAAAAGAAATTATTATAATATTTTTTTTTTCAAAAAATATTTTCAATTTTCCATATTCTAGCATGTACAGTAAGGTAATAAAAGTCTGTCCCTTCGTGGTCGCCATTAATATGTAGAAACAATGCTGAATATGAATACAGTATTGAATACAGTAATATTAAAAAAATATTTTTCAAAAATTGAAAAATCTATTTTTCAAAATTGGAAAATTATTCTTCTTCACGTTTACCGTTTAAAACGTGGGTTCTTGAACAGACTTATTACATCGCTGTACATACGGCAAAACCGGAAAAAGGGACAAAATACCTTTTCAATCATAACAATTTCCATTTATTACAAGGAATAATAGGTACACCATAGTTCAATATGATACTGGTTTCAGTGGTACATTGAAGCATGAGTGGTCTTTAATTCGAGTGGTTAAATAAGGACATCTCATCCGATCTGTGTCTACTTGTGGATAGACACAGATGGGACTCCATTTTGGTCAAGTGGAAAGAATATATAGATAAAACTGGTACTTTGTCAAAACAAGAAAAATAAAATAATAAGAATGGAATTAATTACCCTTAATACGGGCGTAACTGTTTAGTGAATCAAGTGGGGACTGGACATAGTTAATTCATGTACTGAAGGGAATGAACAAAACAAAGAACTCTATATCAGAAATGAAAAGTAGCAGATCTACAAGTTCACATCCTAACCCTTTGGCCATGGTGTGAACTGATAGATTGGTGGTCTTGGTCCAGAAGTATGGACAGAAAAATAGCAGATCTACAAGCACACGACACGTAGCTTAGCGCCATGAAGTGTACTGGTAGATGGGCTATTAGGTCATACAGCCTAAGAGGGGAAAATACACTCATTCTCATCATTCTTTTGCCATAACACACGAAATACGACCTGGCGGGTAGGAGTGTGCCCTAGGCAAAGGCTTTGTAGCGGGCACAGAAAGGCGGCATGGCGACCATGCAGGCGAGGAGAATGGCATGTCGTTGAGTCGCCTGGCATGGCAGTAGAGATGAGGAGAGCCGGGCAGAGGAGGAGAGCATCTGGGGGTCCCTCGGGTTCTCTGGCCCTGGTCCCTGGAGGAGGGCGTGTTGTTGAGTTGTGCTCGTTCTTCTGCTCTAGGCCAAGAACGACCACTGGGGCCGTACCAGCTTTGTAGCGGGCAGACATAACAGCATAGCGGGCCTTGGAGATGGGGAGAACAGCTTGTTGACCGTCTCTTTCACCCTTGGTGCAGCCCATAGTCCTCTCCTCCTAGTCGGTGGACTTCAGGTGTGTGGCCGACTGGCCGGAGAAGGGGAGAGAAAAGACTGAAATCTTTTCTATGTCACCCCCCCTCCGCCATTGATCAAGCAATAGTGTTATAGAGAGAAAAAGCCTTTTTAGAGAGAGCCTTTTTGTGTTCCTTAGGGCTAGCTGGTTCCAGCAGAAGAGAAGTGTCCTCTGGGAACACACACACACATGTCTCTGGGAGAGACCCTCCCACTTCCTGATAAGGGTGTTGCCAAAGGATAGGGTCTCTACATCAGAGCTTGTATTGCATTCATCTTAACTTTCATACATTTGCAGAACATCACAACTGACTCTTCAGAGGCGTATCATTGTTTTCCAAATCAAAAATGTCATCTATGGATATGCGACATGGACAGAATCACATCATACAGTAGACGGTACATCACTCAGTACATAAGCAATTCATATTGTTTCCTTTATACATTTACACACAACCTTATCGATGGTCCGTCCAACAATATTGAACCTTATGTTTGCTTATATATCAAGTGATTGAAATAGTCATTTCAGATTGTCTTCATTCATGCTGACAGAGACATGAGGGGTAGAGACAGGATGCAGCTCGAGTAGATGCAGAGGGGGTTTGGTGACTAAGCAGTTCAACATTTCTAAGTGCCAGCAGGCAGAATGTTATCTATTTTATGGCTTCCCCCCCACAACCTCAAAGTGTTTAGCTGGGATACCAGTGTTGGGACACGGGGTGAGAGAAAGGTTGGGGTGCGGTCAGGCGGTTTATGACCTTAGTCCTTGATTAATCGGTAAAGTGGGCTTAGAAGAGAGAGAACAAAACACAGTCTAACCAGATTTCATATATGATACAACTATGCAATTTTGGGGAATGGTTTCAGGGCAGCCTTCAGCATCATCATTACACTGTTAACTCACTCCCTGCCCCCCGTCGTCATATCGGCTTTTTAACTATGGAGCTCGGTGCCGATCGTTTTTTGAATTATCTTCTTTAAAAAAATTGCTTCTGGGTCGGCATAGCTATTTTAGCAATAGCAACACACACAAACTTAAAATCGACTTCTCCACTTCTGTAGGTCGCAAATTTTCGCTAGCCAAAGTGAATGGAGACGTTCACTCTGTTACATTCTCATATTGAATCACTGAGGCCTCTACAGTGTAACATAGACATGTAGTAGACATATCTACAGACATGTAGCTGGCGCTCTCTGGTGGTGTAATAAAATCAGTGCAGTAACATATTCTAAACATAATACTGAAATGTTTAGAAATTAGCTGGCAGTAGCCTATAAGCGCACAGCCATTTCTGGGGTGGCTGGGACATGTAGTATATCAAATAATTGCGACCGTCAGGTTGCAGTTACTATCAAAACCTCGACCAGCTGTCCGTCTGTCACACGTCACACATCACACTATTGCCCTACTCATATCTCCGCAACCGTTGCCCCGATCCATGCCAAATTTTGTACACACACTCCTTGCCTGCCAAACCCCAACCCCATCAATTCTCACATGTCCCTCTTTTAGCGCCACCATGAGGCCGATTCTTGCAAAACACTTTTTTGGACACGGCTCCTACAAATGTTTATCTGTCACACAAATCGGTACACACTTGCTCTACACTCATCATCAACATGGATCTGTCCCATATAGCGCCACCATCAGCCCAATCTTTTCAAACACATTTTGTGACACTGCTCCTACACATTTTGCCCTAAAATAACGCTGCGACCTGACGGTTGCTTATCTCCCGATTAGGGAGTCTTAAGGGAAACACACACCGGACGCGGAGGCGGCGCGGAAGCGGTGTGTCAAAAAATACGGCCCCATTATTTTCAATGAACTAACCCACACCGGCGGCGTTAGACGCTAGCATCCGCGGGTCTGCTGCCTCGTCTGCCACGCCGATACGCCGCTGTTCTATTTTTCCAGCGTTGCCGCGTGGTGAACATGTTCTCCCATGGTTCTCCCCACCGGGGAAATGGATGTGCTGTGTGGCAGCGTGCCGCATCCAGTTGGGGTTACCGCGCGGTACTTAACGTGCGTCGATACGGCGACACGACGCTGCGCAGCCGTCCGCTTTCAATGTGTGCTCCCCTTAATTGGTTCAATATTAAAATATGTTTTTATATAGAATGAAAGGTTTTATGGTCACAATTCACTGAGATCCTGGATGGCTTGGTTAGGCTTAACACAATTGTTATAAATATCTTTGCAAAAGTCTATGGGGAAAATCAATGGGAGATTTTTAGTGGCACCAGTAAACCACGTCCACTGCGATGCTCTATACACACATGAGGAGAGGACTGATTACACATGAGATACAGCTGTGTAGACAACATAGAACCATGACAACTAGAACATGAATGCAACACATAGAAATACAAGATCTAGACAAGACAGGCAAAGTCTGTGACTGTGACAGTGACCTTTAGATACCTCGCCTTAGCTAAACTTCTACTCGCATGGATGCACACTCACACGCACGCATGCACGCACGCACGCAAGCACCCCCCCCCCCTCTCTCTCTGAAGTACCAGTCAGTTTGTTTCCACCTCACAAAATCATATTCCTAAATATGACATTCAGTGATATATTAATATTTAGACAGGCACACCCTGCTACTCCAGTGCTATTCAGGTGTGTCAAGGTGTGCCTGTGTGTGTGTGTGTGTGTGTGTGTGTGTGTGTGTGTGTGTGTGTGTGTGTGTGTGTGTGTGTGTGTGTGTGTGTGTGTGTGTGGGCTATACTAAAATAAACAGCTGTCAATCAAAAGGACATTGATTAAGTGCATTGACAATAAGACAATAAGCAAACAAAGGCATGGTGTCAGGAAAACATACTGTACCATGTTAAAAGTAAACATTACTAGCCGGCAGTGGGTGGTGAAAAAAGTTTTACTTAAAGTTATACCATGTAACTTTTTTTATAAAACAAATCTTAAAATGGTCCTAACTGTTATATCGCTAAGGTTTTAGAACCCCCACTCCGTTATTTTCAGCTTCAAAAGCCTTCTCTTTATATGTTTTCTATGAGCCGTGAGGGGGGGAGAATTTCGCGGCAAAATGACGTCATCATACTACCGGCCAATCACAGCGAGGGTTATACACTGCCGGCCAATCACAGCGCATCTTGGAGTGGGGTCGCTAGGGCGGCCATATTTGTAGTCTCCCGTGTGTCTGTATACTCGGTTGCACAGGGAGGCATGGGTGAAGGAGTGTATCTCCGGAATGGCTGAACGCACAGGAACCAGGGACCCCTCAAAAGATAGATCTCGGCGAGGTGGAGGCAGACGCGGGGGTGTGAGAACCGAAAAACGGCCGAAAGACGCGGACGCGACCGAGGTTTGCTATAGAGCTACTGACCACAAGTTGAGCAACTTACACAGTATAGCTTTAAAGTGCCGCTGACACGCCCCGCTACGGGGAGGGACGCGGAAAAAGGTGGTGCAGCATCCCCTCTCGTGAATTTTAGCGATTCCACCATTTCAACAAATAAACATAAACAAACATATTCTCATGAACAATGGGAATGTAACAACCAGATTTGTGTGGAAATATAATTTTTATATGCACAGATCTATATACATTTTCGTGTCTTTAGCTTTAGCTTTAGTGCTAGCCTAGTAGCCCTGTGCGAGCAGAGGAAGTTGCTTCCTGTGGGCTGCGAGTGCGACCCTGCGGGCGATGGGAAGAGAATGTACGTTGTAGGTACAGTACATTATAACTCTATGGTGCAGTACGGGCGCGCCGTGACGTCATCAACAATTTTTGCCAAAAATTGCCAAAGATTTATCTTGTTTTTTTGTGACCCGCCCACTTTAAGTAAAAGTCCCTCAATCTAAAACAATAGTTGTGCCAGAGCCCCCTGTCCCAGATTCATTAAAATCTTTCAACTGTTTCACTTTTTTCAATCATGTTTGAAAATAGCAGATCTTCAAACAGCTATTTTCAAATGTCAGATGCATATACTGTAGGTTTAAAGTGCTCACGTGACCTACTATTAGTTGCTTCTATTTGGGCTTGTTTTCTTAGACCTGGTTGCTTATTTCTCTCTCAAAATCTGGCAACACTGGAACCGTTGCTAGCGAGTAATGCTAGGTATGTATCCACAACATTGGTAACCATGGTAACCATGCAGAGGTGTAGCCAGGAGAATGTTTTTTGCAGGTCGTTCAGTCCGAGTGTATCAAAAAGGCGACAGGGTTAAGGCAGACCGAAGCTTGTGATTGGCTGCGCAGAGGCGCCAAAAGTCTGCACTGTTATAAATCTCCGTTCATTAACGGAGGAATTGCCTTCGAAACGTGAAGGACACCTACCATTTTCACTGGAATGGAAGTATCTCCATATTGTGCAGCTTGCGCATGCGCACATCGCAGTAAGCGCCCCTCAGACATCTGAGCAACGCCCCGCCCGCCCGCCATATTTGAATTCAAACTGCCTGCAGTGCAGTCGTTTCATAGTTCATACAGTTATATTTCTAAAGTAAAAAATATCTGGACATTTTGCTTGCCCGCGGTTGTGTTTTGGACATGGAAGGAACATGATTTTCACCCTTAGGCGTCTTACTGGTAATTATGCAACTAGGTTGGTTCTTGGAAAGCAGCTCGGTGAAGACGAAGGAAGGACAGACGGAGCTCAAAGCAGCTTTATGTCGGCTTGCTAACATCTCGGCAGGCCGCCGGTCGGATTAACATGCTTTTTATTAAACAATACGGAAGATATGGGTACTTCTGCAGACTCCTACTTTATTGTAACATCCGTGGCCTGGGGTAAGTGCTTTATATTTGAAATATGGACGTTTATGTAGACGTAATGGGCAGATATAGTTGAAGGCTAATTATTTAGCCGTTGCTAACTTGCTAAATCATGCACCAGCCCTTAAACCGGGGTAGAGGCTGTACACCCTCTCCTCTGTAGTAAAAAAATTATTATACAGTTTCGCTACGAAACAAAACAAAGGCTGTTTATATACTCTGAAGAATCGTGTCGCTTGAGTGTCCTTCCTTCCTTCCTTCCTTCCTTCCTTCCTTCCGTATCCTCGTGACCGTCCTTCCGTATCCTCTGTGATGTCAGTGTGATGTCAGCGAGTTGTGACATCACTTCCTGTACAGGGCGGCTACACGAAATGTGGATAACACTATATATGGAGATAGTCCAGTCCATCATGTCATATGGGACTAAACGCTATATAAATGCACCATTTACCATACTGGAGCCAGCCACCCACTGCACACAGCACTTCACTCACACGGTAGAAAACATTCAGTGAAACAAATTTCGCCTGGCACAGACAATCACCACATAGCACACCACTTCAGAGATGGACAAACCTAGATTTATTTGCAGCTAGCCATTAAAATACTGTGAATTTATGTCTGTATATACAGTAGCTCACTTTGACCACAAGGGCGCAGTGCAGGACTGTAGTTAAAGCTTAAATTACATGGCGGCACATAAACATGCATTTTACTCAATTCAAGCTTATGAGCAAACATAATGTTTACACTGAATGGCCACCTGAGAGACACAAGAGCATATTCTTCCGATAATAAAACTGAACACAGTGCTGAATCTCATATTAAACTTTATTTCCATGCTTTTACACAGTAATCATCCCATTCCCAATCAGAGCAAAATGCCTGTGTACAATAGGAGCATGGGTGTACTGTTTTTGTAATTGAAAAAAAAAAAGAAAATGTCAATTTATATACTGTTGCATCTAAAATAAACTGATTATACAGTGCAATTGCAATGCATTCATAATTAATACAAATAAATAAAACGAGCTGTTTCATCACAACATAAACCTCGCATAAATAAGACGATTAATTCCTGATTAACAGTACACAGTACACAACGATTTCCAATGAAATTATTTTTGGCTCTGCACACTCCATTAGTTTAGGTAGATCAAGGAAATTGCAACGCATAATCTCCCAACACTGGAAAACATAAAACACATGATTGTTCAGTCAGCTACACACCTAAAATAGTGAGATATATAAAGACTATTATGTGTGCATGCGTGCATGCGTGCATGTGTCTGTGCGTGTGGGCGTGCGTGTGCGCGTGCGTGTGTGCGTGTGTGTGTGTTTTCTGAAGTAAAATATTATTCAAAAACAAATGTGTTGCTACATACTGTACATGTACTACATGAAAATGTGTTCCCGGCCTGAATGGGTTAATGATCTGGCAAAGAAACTATTGAAAGTGTTGATTACATATCAATCATCGTTATCTTGCCCATGATCGAGCAAAAGCTAAGCTAACTTCACTCTTAAGTTTGCCTGAAAGTTAGCAGCTCTGAGCTAACCCTCTAACCTAGGCCCCATGTTGTTGAACTGCATCACATTATTTAGAAAGCGCCATAACAAGTCAGTATACAGTGAATAGAATTGACCATGTTGCATTGGTGCATGTATACAGTATACAGTGAATAGAATGGACCATGCTGCATTGGTGCATGTATACAGTATACAGTGAATAGAATGGACCATGCTGCATTGGTGCATGTATACAGTATACAGTGAATAGAATTGACCATGTTGCATTGGTGCATGTATACAGTATACAGTGAATATAATGGACCATGCTGCATGCATACAGCCAGTATACAGTGAATAGAATGGGCCATGTTGCATTGATGCATGTACTGTATATAGCCAGTATACAGTGAATAGATTTGCTCTCCAGGTTTTCTTCAGAATAGGTTGGACCATTTCAAAATATATAGAATCCATAGACACTACCGTAGCGTCACGGCCGGGAGGCGAACCCAGGACCCCGATTTGCCAGGTATGTGCGCTGACCAGTCAGCCAAAGTGCCAGGCACGTTCATGAGAGCCAACGCACATACCGTATAGCCTACAGTCGTCCCCTCTACCTGGAAGCACGACCACGCGCGCCAGCCAGGATCTAAGATCGACAACCGGGGGGTTCAAGCGCAACTCAGGAGGGACAGTCGTCGACTACCAGCCGGCCAGGTCTACAACGCTGCTGCCACCAATGTAGCGTCACGGCCGGGAGGCGAACCCGGGACCCCGATTTGCCAGGTATGTGCGCTGACCTGACCAGTCAGCCAAAGTGCCGGTCAGAGCACATACCTGGAAAATCGGGGTCCCGGGTTCGCCTCCCGGCCGTGACGCTACACTACTGTATATACTAGGCTTCCACTTATATACACTTAGGTCTTTGTGTTTCTAATATTATTGACTGCTAATTGTTTATCCTGCAACTGCCCGGGTATCCATGGATATCCGTCTGGGACCCGCGTTTGACGGGTGAAAACGGTTGGAAAATATATGATCAGTTTGCGGGTAGCGGGGTGTTTCCATCTTTTGACGGGCGGGGTGGGTCTGGTTTGTATTTTCATAATTTTATGTAATCACAGGTTGCGGGTCGGTCTGCAGATCTGATTATTGGGTTCGGTTGTCAAAATTGCATCCGTGCAGGACTCTGTCAGAGTCAGTCTTGTATACCAAAAATAAAGTTTGACAGAAATGCCCATCACAAACTGATCAATCTTACCCATGATCAAGCAAAGCTAGCAAGCTAACCCACTAACCCCATGTTGGATAGCTTGTCCCCCCCCCCCTTCAAGTCTCTTAGGTTTTTCTGAAAGTTTGCAGCCCTGAGCTAACCTTCTAACCTAGGCCCCATGGTGTTGTCCTGTTCCTCCATGCAACAAAACATGATTAGATCTGGTTGTAAAACACAAGGAAATTGGCACTGAGAAATGACTTCCACCCACATTGTTCTTTAATTGAGGGGAACTTTGGTTAAAGCATGGGGAAGAAACTAGAATATAACTGGTGCATGCGGAAGAAAACAACAGTTGCCAAATGCGGTGCTGGCAACATAATGTTGTAAAGCCTGCTTGCCGTGCGGGCCGGGCCACGCCAGCATCATGAGTGACAGCACACAGATTCTTACTCAGTGACTATGTATGAACAGGTTTCTACCAGACCTAGTTTGGTGGCAACAGTATAAAGCGCTGTTCTGTCACTGAGCTCGACAACTATAACAATACATATGTTAATTAAAAAAATATTTAATTTAAGTTGATGGCCACACGACAACGATAATGGCAACTATTGTCGTAAATGATATTGTATTGATCACAATTCTATGGACGATAGAAGCAGTCGCAGACATTCAGAATTAATCAGAAGGACATATGGGATGCAAGGGGGCAGGTTTCCATTCCTAAACATCCCAATTCCGAAAACCAGGCCAGCATTCACCAGCGCCGGCAGGTTAGCATTTCACCAGGTTAGCATTCACCTGCGTTGGCAGGTTGGCTTTTCACCAGGTTACCATTCACCAGCATCAGCAGGTTAGCATTTCACCAGGTTAGCATTCACCAGTGTTAGTTTTACTGAGGTTAGGGTTAGGTTTAGGTGGTCGGAATAGAAATATTTCGGAGTGCCAATGTGTAACTGGGATGCAATCGGTCTTATTCACCCTCTGAAAGGTTTGTTATGACAGAGATGAAGAGATGATTATGAATGAATAACACTAGCTGGTAGGCTGGCTGGCATTACCTCAGGTAGGCTAATTAATAATTACATACATAAGTCAGATTATCCTTTCTTCTTTCTTTTTTAACCTTTCACCTTTATTTATTCTGGGGAGCCCATTGAGAGCAAGCTCTCTTTTTCGAGGACACCCTGACCACAGCATATTAAGCCTTATATCCTGTCTTTGAGCATCACAGGGTGGTGCAGTGGCTCAGGCAGCCGCTTGAGAACCGGAAGGCTCCCAGTTCAATCCGGGGCTCCCCCAGAGTTAGTGTCGAGAAGTGTCCTTGTCCTTGATGAGCAGGTTGGTGCCTTGCATGGTTTCCTCATGCCATCAGCAGGGGTGAAGGAAATTGTCACAGATGAGTCACCGTTGGTTGAGGCATGAGGAAGAAAGAACTCATAAACTAACAACATTCATGTCGTCGTTGATTGTTGGGTGAAAAAGTCCTGCTATTAACTTGCTCACCGTGCTGCCTTGGACAGATAGATACCAATGTGCCATTTCAAAACATCACATGTCCTGCGACTCCATTAGCAAGACATTCGATTTCAGGGGATTTGCAGAACAGCTTGTAGATCAGCTATTAGATCAGCTATTTTTGCTATTTCTATAACCTTTTCTGACTTTGATGTTTAAATCTATATGGGGGACGGAGATACACCTAAACCTAACCTTAACCCTAACCTCAGTAAAACTAACGCTTGTTAATGCTAACCTGGTGAATGCTAACCTGCCGGCGCTGGTGAATGCTAACCTGGTCGGACCAACGGTGCTTAACCCAGTTGCTTTTTTTGATACACTCAGACTTAAAGACGTAACTTGCACCAACGTGGATTCAACAGCTTATCAAACAGGACAGCTTATGAAAAGGCTTTTATGGAATCCGTCACGTTTCCTATCGACAAATGCCTCCTAAATCAGTGGTAGGCTACTCACATTTCCAGACTTTCAAAAAATGAAAAATTATGAAAAAAGGTACAGGCTCGCTCTACTACTTAAAAAAAAGGTATAGGCCTAGTCCTTAAAATTATATTATTTATTTTATTCGTGAAAAAAACGTGATAAATAATAATATTTTGAAATAATATATTTTTGTTTAAATAAACTGAAACTGAAAAAGGAGATACGGTATTTGTCCGTGACCCAAAGATGTCTCCCGACCCACTGTTTGGAAAACAAAGGTTTAAAGAAGGACACCAGGAGGAAGCAGGCGAGGAAGGATGGGCCCAAAAGCCCCTGCACGCCAGCTAACGTATGCTCTAGGGATGTGAATCTTGACCACTGAGGCGATACGATACGCATCACGATACACTCCCAGCGATACGATATAATTGCGATACATTGAAATCTTGCCGATACGATACATCACGATACACCCCTGACCCCGATACGATGCGATATGATTCACGATATTTTGCGATACACCCCTGGTCCTTACGATGCGATACGATTCATGATTCGGTGCGATTCAACACAATGCAAAGGATTTATATTAAAGCCCATGTAAATTTCCCCCCCAAAAAATTACTAAAAATGCATTACATTTCATTTCCAAACAATTTATTGTTTCACTGTAGTACTAGGCTCTGTCTAACAATCCAACTTATTGAAATCTGGGAGAACACTCCTTGCTGGCTGGTAAAATTGTTTGATTAATACTATATCATTATTATATCATTACATCCTCAACAGGTGGTCAGGGACCCCTAGGGTCCTCAGAGTTATGTGAGGCGGCCAAATATTAATAGTTAGTTTTTACAGTAACCAATTGAACCCTAGCAAGTAGCAACCCTATGGGGGAACATTAGCCAATACATTAACACTTATTGAGGGTTTAAGAGATAATAATTCATGGATTATAATGAATAACATAAATCCATCATATTAATAGAAAAGATAATGTGTGAACAAATAAACACAACATAGTAATGTATTAATGTCACTGATGAAATAGTGCTGTCAAACAAGTCTCTGACAAGTTTTAATCTGCAACAGTTTTATATAATAGCCTACAGTAGTCTAAAATAACCTACAGTGGGGGTCCCTGCTTGATCTCTCTCTTCTCAGTTAAGGATCCTTGACCTGTATTATTATTATATTGTATGAATATAATCTAGGATTTTGCCATTTCTTGCCAAAATGTTTCAAAACGTAGATATTTGAGTCACAATGCGTTGCGTTGTGAGCTTGTAGGTCTGCTATTTAGGTGCGTGCGCGACACCGTCGAGCTGCCAAGTATAAATCAGGCTCCAGCCTCTCTTTGCAGAGGGAACAGCAGCAGCAGAAGAGTGTTCTGCCTGCTACAGTAACAAGTTGTGAAACAGTGTCAAATACTTTGTTTTAAAAAGCTAGCTGCACGCCCAGTATCGTTGTTGTAGTTCATACGTGTGTGTAGTTAAAGCGTGGAAGCTTCTGCTTTGTTTAAATCAATTCCGTCGCAGACTCGACAAGAAGAACAAACGGGTGTGGAATGTGGATCATAATATCACGCAGCGTGCTCCAGTCCAGTGACACAACAACGGATCACATCAGCGAACATTGGACAGGGATGTTATAAAGCTAAACGTGGTACTAATCTTGCATGTTTAACCAGTGGGCTCACGAGTGCTGTCTGTCTGTCTGTCTCTGCATTCCGTCGGGTCGGGTGTTCACTGCGCTCCGCTGAGTAGAGCAGAGCAGCCAGTGCTGCTGTAAAAGACGCATGTCTTTAGAGTCGCTACAAGTGCTTTTTGGGGGGAGGGCTGATGGGGCATTCAATGCGCCTCGGAAACACGGTATAGAATGAAATACTATTATGTAAAAACCGATCCAACCGTGGAATGTACCGATCCAGGTCACTCACGATACGATACATCACGATTCCAGCCGTCAATTGTACCGATCCACCCTGAATGAACCGATTCACTCGTATCGCGCACGTTTGTATCGCGATTACGATCCGTACCGGTATATCTTCGCATCCCTAGTATGCTCAGTCTACCATAGATCATAATCTATGTTCCCTTAAAGCTCTGGCACCGGCCAACTGTTTCTTTAGCCTTAGTTCCTCGTGTCTGACATTGTTTGCTTTTGTGTCTGCAGACAGAGATATCCATCAGTGAGCTAACCGGTTAGCTAACAGGCTAATCTCACTGACGAGGCCTGGCATGTTGTTAGATTGTAATGCCATCCCAGGTCACCCTGTGCAGTTCATGGGCGCATCCGTCACATCTGCAGTGGTGTAAAGTTGGCTAACTAAGTCAGGGTTTCCCAAAGTGGGTGCTGTGGCCAAACTTTTTTGTCTCAGGGCACCCCATGAATATTTATTTTAATCCAAGGCACCCCTACATTATAAGCCAGCACCTTATATTCATAGCATATCGTCGTTGTCGGGTGCAAACCTTGTATGTACAAAACCGTTCGTTTTGTATTTATCATCTATAAAATGTACTAAACTTGTGAAAACAGCAGATCTACAAGCACACAACGCCTCACGATGCGAGGCGTTGTGTGCTGGTAGATCGGCTGTTTTCACTAGTTTTGTGCGACAGTCTTGTATGATGAAGCAGGGCTTTGCTTTACCAAAAAGACATACACATTTGAAACTTGGAGATACAAGGTTTCTGCCCGACAGTGACGATATTTTAGTGATTATGTTGTGAGGAAAATGTTGAGATAATAGCCATTTTGGTTAGAACTGACTGAAAATAACTTTGTACTTCAAGTTTAAAATGATACTAAATATTTTTTCAAGTGTCCAAATAAATTCTAAATATTCAAATTATCTCGCGGCACCCCTGGACTGCCGTCACGGAACCCCAGGGTGCCCCGTCACCCACTTTGAAAACCCCTGTCCTAGGGTGCCGTGATGCCAGTCCAGGGGTGCCTCAGACTAATTATTTGGAATTAATTAATATCACATTAGTAAGTTCAACCACTTATCCCTCTATGCTTAGTAAAACACACCTGATTTGCACTGTACTTGATGAGTTATTTTTTCCATCTACCCTAACTCTCTTCACCAAAAATAGCAGATCTACAAGCTCACAAAATGCAACAGCGTGAACCTTCCCCCCAGAATAGGGATGCTGTGGTTCATGTGATTAAACGTCAAGTATAAAGTTAATGTCATGACGGAAACGGATATTTCTTCGTGACAGTCACATAGCCTACCGTATCTCAGGTGGAAATATGTACATATGTATTTACTATTTACATAGCATAACAGTGCAGGGGTGCAGTGGGTGAAAAGGTTATTTATAGGGGTGCCCTGAGTCAAAAAAGTTAGAAAACCTCTGAACTAGGTATGTTTACTCAAGCACTGCCTGCTGTGACGCAAGTCGGGTAAATCTTGATATTTCTACGATTCATTAGTTTGACTGAGGGTTAGGTTTAGGTTTTAGGGTTAGGTTTAGGTTTAGGCATAGTTTTACTGAGGTTAGTGTTAAGGTTTGGGTTAGGTTTATGATAATGATAATGAATTTTATTTGTATAGCACTTTTCCAAACAAAGTTACAAAGTGCTTCACAGAACATGGTTAAAAACAACAACATACAGCAAAAAATCACAAAACAATCACAAAAATGACACAGCAAAGCATAGAACACTTATAATACACAAATATCAATATAAAGAGTATACTTTAACAAAACACTTCTTTACACAATTATGTGAAACATTTGGTGTAAGATTTAGGTTTTCAAAAGTGACTTGAACCTTGGCAGGGACGGTGCTAACCGTAGTTCCACTGGCAGTGCGTTCCACATCCTGGCCTGGGTGCCCGAGCGGCAAAAGCACGATCGCCCCGGGTTTCCAGGTTTGTATTTAGGCCTTTTAAAAAGCCCTTGTCCGAAGACCTAAGGATGCGCTCTGATTCCCGAGGGGGCAGCATATCCCGTATGTAAGCGGGGGCCAGGCCATGCAGGGCTTTATAAGTAATGAGTAAGATTTTAAAATCGCACCTGGAGCTCACCGGTAGCCAGTGCAGAGCAGCTAGAATAGGAGTAATATGGTCTCGTTTTCTCGTATTGGTGAGTAATCTTGCGGTCGAGTTCTGAATCATCTGCAGACGAGATGTTTTTCTTGCTAAGGCCAGAAGAGAGGGAGTTACAGTAATCAAGGCGTGATGTTATGAGGGCATGTATGACCTTTTCTAAATCGGTGGTTGACAGGAATTACTTGATTTTTGAAATGTTGCTCAAATGAAAATAACAGGATTGGACTACGGTTGTGTATGTTTATTGAATGAGAGGTCTGAGTAAAAAATCACACACAGGTTACGAGCTGCAGGTGTGACATTTGAGGAGAGGGGACCAAGTTGTGAGTGGAGGGAGATGGTTGAGCTGGGGGGACCGAATAGAATGATTTCAGATTTTGTTTCATGTTTAGGCATAGTTTTACTGAGGTTAGGTTTAGGCATAGTTTTACTGAGGTTAGGGTTAGGTTTAGGCATAGTTTTACTGAGGTTAGGGTTAGGTTTAGGCATAGTGGTTAACATTTCACCAGTTTGACATTCACCTGCGTCGAACAAATGGGACGTCGAACAAATGTTATGTCACAATATCGACACGCTCCCTCTTTACGTACAGGTTTCTCACAATACTTTGATCATATTTGGAATTTATCAACATCACTTCAGTTTAACCACTTAGTGAAATGGACAGAGTCGCTCTGTACTTGGTGCGTTCTTCGATCTACACCAAATCTCTTCACCAAAAACAACAGATCTACAAGTTCTCAAAGCATGCAATACTTCCTTGGCCCAAATAGGCCAAGGAAGAAATTACAATAATGCCATTTTGCAGGGACGTCTTAGCTGAGAGAGAGAGAGAGAGAGAGAGAGAGAGAGAGAGAGAGCGAGAGAGAGAGAGAGAGAGAGAGAGAGAGAGAGAGAGAGAGAGATATGAAGCAGGGACCCCTTAGCTGAGACTCACCACTACATATTGTATTAAACTGTGTTGCAACAGACTTACTTGACAGCAATATCATGTTAAACTTTAACATGATATACACTTAAACTGTTAACAGTTAAAGTGTATTAACCGACATTTAACCACTTAAACTGTCAATACTTTCACTATAGCTCTGTACTTGGCATGCTCTTATTGCGCTAACATACTCTATGATGTTATGACTGATGTTATGAAATGCTGCGATTCCACTAAACCCTATCAGAGTATTCACTGACTGTGAGAAAAGGCCTGAGTTTACACTGACGTGTTGACAACAGAACCTGACGATCTGCAAGTTTATCTCCTCTCCCAGGAGGATGACATGTAATGACTGATGATCTGACTGTAACACATACTGTACGTCAAACGAGGCTTAAGCTTCAGCAGTGATTTATAATCTAGATAATATCGGTGCCATTTCAGGACAAGACATCAGCGCGTCACCTGACATCTACAGTAGTTAGTGGTTCTCAACATGTGGGCCGTGTCTAACAAATCACTCCGTGTCTCTGACACACCAACATCAAACAGAATCATATATAATGTGTGTGTGATGCCCTTTTATGTCAACAAAACCTGAGCGGCAGAATGCTGTCCAGGTTGCATCGCTGCATTCTTTGACCGTTGATTTTGGAAAAGATCCAGTCAGGATTTTTTTTTCTTTTTTTTTTACAACACGTACACAAAGTAACCACATTCCCAGAGCTATCTATGAAAGAGTTACGCCCACCTCCACCAGGGCCAGGTCTTCTAAATAAGACTTCTATTGGTGAATAGTGACAAAGACAGTTTTGAAGTAGTTGTACTTTACTTGAGTATTTCCAATTTCCAATACTTTTACTTCTAAAATCTCAGATCCAAATATTATACTTTTACTCCACTACATTTATTTGAAAACTTTAGTTACTATTAACTTTGCAGATATAAATTATACAAGATACACAAACCACTTTAGCCTTATTTTTATACCTTGGCTATTTGAAAATAGCCAATCTACAAGCTCACAACGTGCCATATCGCAACGCGTTGTGAACTTGTAGATCTGCTATTTTCAAACATTTTGTACTTTTACTTTTGGTACCAATTTTGATGCCAATTTAGAATTTCGGACTTTTACATGTAACAGAGTATTTCTATATTGCAGTATTATTAATACCTTCACTTTAAGTCAAATATGTGAGTACCTTTTTCCACCACTTCTGTTTCCTGCAACCCCCGCAATGACGCAACTCTCCAATAGATGTCTCTGCAGGCTCCTGTTCCCTCCTCCTGACTGTCAGGTACTTCATATAAAGGACAGGCTGTGGTTGTGCTCCGTATTAAACCATCATATACAGGCTCTGGTTGTGCTCAGTATTTTACCATCATGAAGATGATCTGGACTCGGATGTGTGTCATATGGAGCCTCTTCTGTGCAGGTAAAATAATAATAATAATATAATAATAATAAATAATAAAAAATAAAACACACGCAGCCAAACATTTGGCTTTAAAGGGATAGTTCCCCCAAAATGCCTTTTTGTATTTCTCACCCCATGGAAACTTGAATTCATGGATATTTTGTTGTTTTTGTCACATTCCTAAGCTATATACATGATCTGTTATTATGTATACTAGAAGCTCGGGCGGACTTGGGAACGATGTAAATAGGCAATGAATGTCCCGCCCTTTAATGCAAACCCCATTATACCTGTTGTCATAGGATCCGTTTTGACCATCTGTTTGCCTGTGTCCATTTATGCCCATATATGGAGATATCTGTCAACGTCCCTTTTATGCCCATATGTGGAGATCTCTGTAGGACCCGTTTTGACCATCTGTTTGCCTGTGTCCATTTATGCCCATATATGGAGTTATCTGTCTGTTTGCCTGTGTCCACTTATGCCCATATATGGTGATCTCTGCAGACACAGTGCCGGTTCCGGAAAACTCAGATGCGGTCTATTTTATGCCCATACAGTATACGGAGATCTCTGTGAATGCCCTACCCTTTAATGCAAACCCCATTATACCTGTTGTCATAAGCCTGTGTCCATTTATTACAAAACAACAAAAAAATGCCCATATAGGAACATCAAAACATGTCATACTGATGACATTCACTACGTAACCATGGCATTTTTTGTTCACTCATGTGGCGTACGTGATGTCAGAGCCTTTTATGATGTTATGTCACAATGAGTCAGCGCTTGCGCCGGTTTCCTCAGAAACAGCCTGATGTCAACAATCATCTCCACAATCGGAGATTACGAACGTTTCGCGCCCGTTCGGGAAAACCGCGTATCGGGTCGAGTCGAAGCCCGGCACTGCCGAATCTGAAGCCGGTGGGACGAACGGTTCTCGAGATACGCGGATTACATACACACAGACAGACACGCAGAGACTTATCGCATTTATAGATAGATGGTACATTAGAACACTTTTTAACATACCAATGTATTTTAAATCATGAAGACGTAGGATAGGCATTCATAAGCTTTTTTTTTTTAGCTTCAGCCTATATTCCTTTTGATCACCTCAAAAAGTGATTATACTTTTGTGGATGTATGACTTGTATAAAATGTATGTGAGATGATCAAATATACAATCAATCAATCAAAAATCATTTGAGGGGACTCTTTGTGTCTCCATAGGGAACCACTGCTGTCCATCAAATTATTGGCATAGGAATTCGATGAAAAAGTAGAAATAATCCATGAATTCAAGTCTCCATGGGGTGAGCAGTTATTCTTTTTGGGTGAACTATCCCTTTAAGTGTAAGGTCACACTGCACTTTTATTCTAGTTATGAGGGTGGATTCTGACAATGCATTTCAATAGAAAGCCATTAGTGGATTTCTGCAAAAAAAAAGAAAAAAGAAAAAAATATATTACATGCATTGTCAGAAGAATCCCATCTCATAATGTAGGTAGAACCAGTAAGACTCCCTAATTGGGAGATAAGCGACCGTCAGGTTGCAGCGTGATTTTAGGCCAAAATGTGTAGGAGCAGTGTCCAAAAATGTGTTTTGCAAGAATCGGCCTCATGGTGGCGCTAGAAGAGGGCCATGTGAGAATTGATGGGTTGGATCGGGGCAACGGTTGCAGAGATATGACTATATGAGCAGGGCAAAAGTGTGACGTGTGACTGACGGACTGACTGACGGACAGACGGACAGCTGGTCGAGGTTTTGACAGTAACTGCGACCTGACGGTCGCAATAAAGGTGAGGTGAGTTACAATTTAGTACATTTGTTTTTACATTTGACTTGAGATTAATATAAATTGCAAAACGTTACTTACAACTTACACTGTGAGTATAACTCTGCCATTTTAATCATTAAGATTAAAACATGCACAAAATGTACATAGGACCCGCACACCATCTTCAAAAAAACTCTTTTGAGATGCCTGAAGAAGGTCTTTGACTGAAACGTTGCATTCTAATAAAAAGAGTGTATGCATATTATATTATAGTCTCTGTCGGATGGAATCCTCATATCTTCCAACGTTTCCAGGATTCAAATAGTAGGCAGGTTGTAGGCAATACCCAGCCCTACACTCCAGTGTCACTGTACACCTAAATATTTTACTTCTAAACCTGCAGTATCTCTATTTTAAATGTTTTAATTGTATACAATGTTTTACTCCATATATCTCCAGTGCCACACCTGCAGTAACTCTGTTTTAATTGTTTTAATTATTTTAAATGATTTAAATATTTGACTCCACACAGCTGCATGTCTCCAGTGCCACACCTGCAGTAATTCAGTTTTAATTGTCTTAAATGTTTTAAATGTATAACATGTTTTACCCCATACAGTTACATGTATCCAGTGCGACACCTGCAGTAACTCTGTTTTAATTGTTTTAAATGTTTTACATGTTTGACTCCACACAGCTGCATGTCTCCAGTGCCACACCTGCAGTAACTCAGTTTTAATTGTTTTAATTGTCTTAAATGTTTTAAATGTATAAAATGTTTTACTCCATACAGTTACATGTATCCAGTGCCACACCTGCAGTAACTCTGTTTTAATTGTTTTAAATGTTTGACTCCACACAGCTGCATGTCTCCAGTGCCACCACTGCAATAACACTGCATGCAGCACCACAACCTTGCAGACCTGCACAGCCGACGAGAGCTGCATCTCAGCCAAACTGGACTGTAAATATTACATTATTCATACAGTAAATATTACACTGTTCATACAGTAAATATTACACTATTCATACAGTAAATATTGCACTATTCATAATGTACATATTACACTATGCATAGGCCTACAGTAAATATTTCACTATTCATAACTCTACATATTACACTGTTCATACAGTAAATATTACACTAGTCATACTCTACATATTACACAATTCATTCAGTAACCCATTGAATCAGTGATAGTTATATTTCTATCTCTGTGCAGCCAGTGTGGGTGGTGTTAGTAGTTTTATTCTCTCTCTGTGCAGCCAGTGTGGGTGGTGTCAGTAGTTTTATTTGTCTCCCTGTGCAGCCAGGGTGGGTGGTGTCAGTAGTTTTATTTATCTTTCTGTGCAGCTAGTGTGGGTGTGGGTCCCCCTCTGGTGGTGAAGCGCTGCATTGCAGCCTCCATCTGCCTCACCACGGGAAAACAGACCCTCTCTGCCAACCTGGGCCGCGGAACTGGCATCGCATCGGTTCAGTGCTGCAGCACAGACGGCTGCAACGCAGACACTCTGACTGGTAAGAGTACAGACTTGTTTTTACTCTGAGTAAAAGTATCAACGCAGACACTCTGACCGGTAAGAGTACTGACATGTTTTTACTCTGAGTAGCCTACAATTCAAACATTACTTAGTATACAAAAGTAGTAAAATGTACTTACACATGTACTTAAAGTACGGAAAGTTAAAAGTAGCCCTACTCATTATGCAGAATGTCCCATTTCACAAGTTCAAAATGTATTAAAAATAACAAATCTACAAGCTCACAGTGCAACACATAGTGAGCTTATAGATTGTCTATACCTCCAAAGTAGGCTACAGCATTACTATACTAGTTACTAAAAGTAAGAATAAGTGTAGTGGAGTAAGACTACAATATTTGCCTCTGAGATGTTGTGAAGTAGAAGTAAAAGTACTGTAAGTGAGTAAATGTACTTATAAGAATACAAGACCAGTTTAAAATTAGCACAAAACAAATGAAAGGTTATATTACCTTACCACATTACCACATTATGGCTGACTGTGTTTCTTCATTGCAGTCAATGCGTCCCAGCAGACAGCCAATGGACTGAGCTGTTTCACCTGCGACAACGAGACAGCGACCGTATGCAACATCTCTCTGGCCTGTGTGGGAATTCAGGACAGATGTATCAATGGAACAGGTCAGTAGACTGACAGGACAGATGTGTCAATGGGACCCCCATAAACCACTAAGAATTTTCTTTGGGGAAAAAAATGCTATATATATATTCAAAATCTAAAATGACACAGATAATTTTACCAGTTTTAATGGGTAAACATGGGTTTGTTTGTTTTTAATATTCAGTGGGCACCGTTCCGGCCATGAACACGTTTGGATGCGTCTCCTCCAACTTCTGCGGTTCCTCGGGCCAGCTGTCCCTCTTCCCTCCTCTGGCCAGCCTGGCGTACTTCACCGAAGGACCAACCTGCTGTGAGGGCAACTGCTGCAATGCTGCTGGCCTGTTGAGGCTGGGGAGTGTGGCTGGGATGCTGTGGATGATTACTGTTATGTTAACCTAGTTCACTGAGGCTGCTGGGGAGTATTGGCTGGGATGCTGTTATGGTTCACAAACGTTGTGGGCTTCAGTATCCCCTTTTCCTGTTTGCTGAATCCAAGTACCCCTTTAATCGACATCGACAACGACATTTTGATTAGAAAATACTGATATCAAAAGTCTAGTTTTTGTCAATATGTTGAAAATAAAAAATGAAAATAAAAGCAAGTAGCCTATTGTTTTCTATTCAGTAACAGTTGTGCCAAGTCAAATGTCATACTTAATTTGGTTTAAAGCTTTACAGAGCAGCACATATTCACATGCATAAGTCAATGTTTTATCATTAAACATAATAGTAAAACAAATGTTTCCATTTTACATTTTCTCAAGTACCCCCTTGTAGTACCTCTCCGTACTACAAGGGTGTTGAGAAACACTGTGTTAGAGGAGTAGTTCACTTTGGATATAGTAAATGTACCCCCATTGATTTCGGGTTGGGGACCCAACTGCATTTGGGTCCCCATCCGGAATAAATGGGGGTAAATGTATTGCAATCAAAATATTGTCTTAGGAATGCGACAACAATATTATTATTATAAAAATATCATTTAACTCAAGTCTACATGGCGTGAGTAATCAATTAAAAAAAAAGTTATTTGGGGTATGAACTACTCCTTTAACCTAGCTCACCTCTTGGGAGCATAGGACGTCCACCATGGAGGTGGAGATCCATGGTGGACGCCCTATGCTCCCAAGGGGGCCAAGAGGATTAAGTGAGGTAAGTCACAGAGGCTGGGGACTCGTGGGGAGTATGGCTTGGGATGCTGTGTATGATTACTGTTATGTTAACCTCTTAGTTAAAAGGATATTTCACTTAAAAAATAAGGGTTTGGTCATTTTATCGTCTAATCAGGCTTTTGGGAACAGTGTTTTAATTGCTTGATTCAGTATTTAGTCATTTGATATTAATTTCCCCCCATTTGCCATACGAACCATAATATTTTGTGCCCTAAATACCACTTACAGTATATTGGTCTACCTAGTACCTACACAATTCATTATGCTTATTTACACTAAGTTGCTCAAATATGCAAATTATGTCATTAAATATGCACAATACAAAAATGTAGAAATTGATTCTACTGGACAAATTACATTGGGATAAATTGTGAAATGTTTGATATGTTACCATTGTTTTCCAATGGTCTAGAAGTCATAATAATTGTATAGGCCTACAGGGAAAAAAATGTATGGACATTCTAGCTTATTACATGGACAAAGAGTACTTTATTGGAATATTTACTGCTTCAGTAGTGGTCAGATATAGGTGTAGCCCGGGTGAGAAATTAAGGGGTTAAACGTAATCTCTAATGACTGAGGAGAGTAAAGGGTTAAAATAAATGAGTCTCTATGTCTTAATAAAGAAATTAAGAATGGAAAAATAGACCAAAAGTAATTTAGTTGAAAAATAAGTGCTTAACTGAGGTTAACTTAAATAAAGATAAAGAGTCAAGCAGGTTTAGGTATTGGGTTTTCATATGGGATGTAAACCATGAACTAAGCAAAGACTACGGAGTGTTCCTTTATGTGGTGTGAATGTGTGCATGACTGGTGTTAGGGATTGGATGCCAGGGGTGCCAGTCAGAACCACCTGCGGTTATTGGCCGTGGGAGAGAGAAGCGGGCAAAAGGAGGAAGAGACAGGTAGATGGAGGAAGGACAGAGAAGAGACAAGAGGTGACTTTTTTGAAGAAAAAGAAACAGATATCAAAGGACGTGTTAGCACTGTGTTACAGTAGTTTTCAGTGAAACTACAGGTTATAGTTGCCGTGGACACGTTACGTGTTTGGATATAAGGACGTTGCGGTGCGAAAACGCTGAATAGAAGTGTGTCAGCGTTTGCAAGTGGAGCGTGGTTGTCTGGCCGGAGAAGAACGCCATTGTCGAGACGTCGGCTTGGAGAAGACTGTTCCGGACCGGGAGTCCAGCTCCGCGACCGTTGGAAACGTTTGCCGTTCCAAGTACTGTATCCACGGACTGTTTCCACAACTTCTACAGAGAACTGTGAGTTGAACTGTGTCTGTTTGGAACCACTGTGAGGATCGGATTCACCGCATCGCGGGAGCAACACACAGGCCTGCAACGTGGGTGGTAGTGTGTGTGTGTGTGTGTGTGTGTGTGTGTGTGCGTGCGTGAGTGCGTGTGTGGGCCCACAGTGTATGTTTTATGTTTATTTTATTTTCATTATCAAGTTCATGGTTAAAGGTTGAGTTCATGGTTTGATGCTGCAGATACTTTGAGATAAGTGTTTTGAAGGGAATTCATATAGTCAGGGAGAGAGAGGGAATAATTCAGGGGTTTGAGAATTATTGATTTGGTTTACAGTGTGATACACCATACAGTTAATAGTTGGCTACTAGGGCTGTGATTATTGTGTTACAGTGTTCATTTTGGGGTAAAGCCAATTAAATCTGCATACCTTTGAATGGTTCTGATATAAGCCTTAAAGGTTTACATTTATAGGCTACCTTTATTCTGAAAGGCTACACAGCCTGGTGTGATATTTTGTTGTTCAATTCATACTTTTTCATTTATTTCTTTACATTTCATTGTTTATTATTTTATTGCATTTAAAAGGGAACATTTCTATACACTTTAAAAAATATATATATATTAAAACATTTCATTAAAAGTTGATTCCCTTAAATTTAAAAACGTTGTCTGGGTCAAGTATTTTTAAGTCAGTTATTTCCAAACTGCATTTCTACTGTGAATGTTATTAAAACTCAAGGTAACCGGTTGTTTATTAGCAGGGTACGGGAAGTGTCACCCACTACAGGTAAACCTTTGTGGTAGCTACCTAGATAGTACGAACTCAGAGACACACCCCCACATAGGCTGTTGGGGTGCTACATAAATGGAGGCACTGCTGGGATTAAATTAATTTTAATATTAAAGCAGACCCAGACAACAATAAAAATAGTGATTAAAAAAGTTTAAAAAGTGTTTATTGAAAAGTTCTTACTGATAGGATTTAAAACATCTTAAAATTTCGACACAGTCAAACGTTATAGTAGTATACACAAAGGACACAATGGCACAACTGCAGCACTGGTGTAAAGGAGAAGGCCTTAACCCCTTGCACGCCCTGTTGGTCAAAGACGTCCCAGAAGAAACTGAGAATGATTTAATTGAAAAAACCTTGCAGTCCATAAAGTCTCTTGGACGTGTTAGGGTCCGAGGAAGAATGTATGACCCTCAGTGTAAAGGGCTAACTGTCTTATGTGAATGCAAAGAGCCCGTTAACACTAAAGCCATTCCATTAGATGTGTTACCAGATGGCGGTAATACGCCATGGAGGATTTTTGGACCCTCTGATGAAAATCCGACCGGGGCGCCTGGTCAAGAGCCACAGTCACCTAGTCCTGCTTTTACACTCCAAGCTTCCACACCGGAAGATATTATTAGAGCAGTGGGAGATCTAATGCAGAGAACATGCAAGCCCCCCAGTGACAGTGGTTTATACCGGAGGCTGCGACCTTTCTCTGGTGTCATCCCCACACCACCTGGGGAAGAGCAGTTGGATAGCTGGATTGAGCAAGCTCGACTCATGATTGAGGAGTGTGATCGATCAGACAAAGACAAGAGAATGAAGATAATGGAAAGTGTAAAGGGTCCTGCCCTAGAGATCCTGCAAGCGGTTCGTTTCAACAACCCCGAGGCAACTCCTACCGAGTACATCGATGTGATAGAGAACACATTTGGCACTGTTGAAACGGGTGAAGAACTTTATTTTTCATTCAGAATGATATGTCAGCAACCAAGTGAGAAGCTTTCAGCATTTCTGAGGCGAATGGAGAGAGCTCTGAACAAAGTCATTCAAAAGGGAGGTTTGCCAACTACCTCTGCAGATAAAGCACGCCTTGACCAGCTGATAAAAGGAGCCAATAGGTCCTCTGACATGATGCTCCTGAATCTCCGCCTTAGAGAACGCAGAGATAAACCGCCTAACTTTTTGCAGCTGTTAAATTTGATCCGGGTTGAAGAGGAGTATGAAGCCTGTCGTCGCAAGCTTAACCCCCTCAAATCAGTACATGTCAAAACTGTCATGGCACCAGCAGAGGGGGACATCAAGGATCTGAGAGCAGAAATACAGGAACTGAAAGCCCAAGTCACTGAGCTTACAGCCTCACCAACAGTACAACCCTCTTCGCAACACTCGGCACGACTTGCTCCAGAACAGTCCGTCACCACTGAGGAGGAAGACTCGGGTGAAGATAAAGATCTCAAAGCGTTAAAGAAGGAGGTGAAAAAACTGAGGAAACGGGTCTCAGTTATGTCAGTCAGACCTACTGCAGTATCCCAACCAGCACAACCGGCGCAAGAGCCTTCCCCCCCGTTTCAGCGGCAGAGAGTTCCGGCATCAAGGGACTCAAGTAGGTTCTTCTGCTACCGATGTGGTGAAGATGGACATATTTCTGCAAAATGTAGTGCTCCAGAAAATTATCAAAAGGTCATACAGAAATTGATCCGTTCTCAGCGACAGCCGAGGAGCAACCAGGAAGACCCAAGTGCGGCTACCAGTGCAGAAAACCCACAACTTGACGCAAATGTGCGGAGGAGCGCTGTGAACGTCCAGGCTAACAGTCTGCCAGATGGACTAGTAGGGCCTCCCTCCACTGTTTGTGTTAAAGTTGAGGGCAAAACCTGCACTGCGCTGCTTGATAGTGGGTCACAGGTCACGATAATCTTTGACAGTTGGTATGTCAAGCACTTGTCACATGTACCCTTGCATCCAGTCAGTGGTTTATCTATCTGGGGTCTTAGTGAATCAGAAGGCAGCTATCCCTACCGAGGCTACATCCAAGTTGAATTGGAGATCCCAGAGAAGACACCTTGTAAGGCAAAGTCAGTTCCAGTTCTTGCCCTGGTTTGCCCAGATCCTCGTTGTTCTGAGAACATCCCTGTCTTGGTTGGTACCAATGTGCACAAAGTCCGACCTTTCACTTCCACTGGAGGCATGACTAACATCGGGTCAGCAAGAGTATGCGTTCCAGAGCTGAAACCCCATCCTGTGCCTGCCACCACATTTCACAAAGTCCATCCTGCTGATGGTCCCGTAGCTGAAGTGAAGTGGTCCGGCCCTGGGCCCCTTGTAATTCCTGCCGGAAGTGAGCATATAGCCGCATGTAGAGTTATAGAGAAACAAATTGTAGAGGATAGCATCCTCATCACAGAACGGGCTCACTCACCTGCCCTCCCTCCTAGTGTGTTTGTACAGCCGACTGTTCTGTTTGCCAAAAACCTGGACAAAGACCGGTTTCTTGTGCTGTTGAAAAATGAGTCCTTAAAGACAACCTCCATTCCCAAGGGCACAGTGATTGCATATCTGCAGGTAGCCGATATGGTGACGGAGGGTTCAAGCCTAAAGGCAGAGACTCCACCAAAGATGGATGGGTCACTGTTTGATTTTGGAGATTCCCCCATCTCGAATGAGTGGAAAGAACGACTAAGACAGAAACTCTCCGAGAGGTCCACCGTTTTCTCGACTTCGGAATGGGACGTTGGAAAGGCCAAGGGAGTGGAACATCGCATCCGACTAAATGACGATACCCCATTCAGAGAAAGGTCTCGGCGCATATCGCTTTCTGACCTTGATGATCTTAGACGGCACCTGCAAGGACTTCTGGCAGCAGGTTTAATAAAGGAATCAAGGAGCCCATATGCTTCTCCCATTGTACTCGCCAGGAAGAAGTCAGGGCAGTTGCGCATGTGCGTTGATTATCGAACACTGAACAGAAGAACTGTCCCAGACCAGTACACAGTGCCCCGCATTGATGATGCCCTGGACAGTTTGACTGGAAGCAAGTGGTTCTCAGTTTTAGATTTGCGCAGTGGTTACTACCAGATCCCAATGGCAGAAGAGGATAAGGAGAAGACTGCCTTTATCTGTCCATTGGGGTTCTATCAGTTTGAACGAATGCCACAGGGGATTACAGGGGCCCCCGCGACATTTCAAAGACTGATGGAGAAAGCAGTGGGGGACATGCATATGCTGGAGGTCATAGTGTACCTGGATGACCTTATAGTATTTGGCAAGTCTTTGGAAGAGCACGAACGAAGACTCTTCAAGGTCCTAGACAGATTGGAGGAGATGGGACTGAAGTTATCCATAGACAAGTGTCAGTTTTGCCGGCCACAAGTCACATACGTGGGACATATTGTCTCTGAGAATGGGATTGCAACCGACCCTGCCAAGACCAGCGCCGTAGCCCATTGGAATCAGCCAACCGATCTTCCATCGTTACAATCTTTCCTAGGGTTCTGCGGATATTTTCGACGTTTTATAAAGAACTACTCCATCATAGTCAGACCTCTGACAGAACTCGGAAAGGGCTACCCTCCAACCCAAAAGAAGAGGAAAGCAGCCAAGATACCAGAAAAGACTTACTTCAAGGTGAATGAACCATTTGGTGACAGGTGGGATCAGTCCTGCACAGAGGCCTTTGATAAGATCATTCAGTGCCTCACAAATGCTCCTGTCCTAGCATTTGCTGACCCATCAAAGCCTTATGTTTTACACATTGACGCCAGCTTTAAGGGATTAGGGGCTGTGCTCAACCAAGAATACCCAGAAGGGCTGAGACCGGTCGCCTTTGCTAGCAGGAAGTTGAGTTCATCTGAGAAAAACTACGCAGTCCATCAGCTCGAATTCCTAGCACTTAAATGGGCTGTGGTTGATAAATTTCATGATTACTTGTATGGAGCGAGTTTCACTGTGAGGACTGACAACAATCCCCTGACCTATATCCTCACCACCGCCAAGTTGAATGCGACCGGTCATCGCTGGCTTGCTGCACTTTCTACATACAATTTCACCCTCCAGTACAAGCCAGGGACAAGCAATATTGATGCTGACGCACTGTCACGCAATCCCTTGCCAGAGTCAGATGTTGACTGGCAGAACATATCCTCTGAAACTGTCAAAGCATTATGCAAACCAATCAGATGTGGGAAAAGAGCAGTAGAGTTCTGTAATTGTGCAGAAGCATTAGGGGTCTCCCCTGATGTCATCCCAGAGGGTTATGCTTTTCCCACCCGGGTGGATGTGGGTAGTCTGACCCAGATGAGTCGCCAAGACCTTATTCGAGCTCAAGATACAGACTTGGTCATCTCTTCTGTAAAGAAAGCAGTTGAAGAAGGGCACTCTGTTCACTCAGTTAAGGGTGAGGATCCTGGCATCGCACTCTTGCAGAGAGAAGCAAGCAAGTTGTTGATTGAAGATGGGCTGCTCTACAGAGTAACTGAGAGACCAGCGGGCATGAAAGTCCATCAACTTGTCCTACCCAAGGAGCATATTCCCAGTGTACTCAGATCTCTTCACGATGAGTCTGGACATCTGGGCATTGACAAGACTATTGAACTTGTGAGAGACCGGTTTTATTGGCCAAAGATGGGAGCTGAGGTGGCACAATACATCAAGAACTGTGGGCGATGTGTTGCACGAAAGACGCTCCCTCAGAGAGCAGCACCGTTGAACCAGATAACCAGTAAAGGTCCCCTTGACCTGGTCTGTATTGATTTTTTATCCCTTGAACCCGATTCTCAGGGATTGGCGAATATCCTTGTTGTGACCGATCATTTTACAAGATACGCTCAAGCGTTTCCTGCAAGAGATCAGAAAGCAGCGACGGTAGCTAAAGTACTTTGTGAGCGGTATTTTGTACACTATGGGCTTCCGGCCCGTATTCACTCAGACCAGGGGCGGGATTTTGAGAGTAAGCTCATCAAAGACCTCCTGAAGACGTTGGGGATCCGTAAGTCAAGAACCACACCTTACCATCCCCAGGGAGATCCCCAACCGGAAAGGTTTAACCGCACCCTTCTATCCATGCTTGGAACTCTGGACCCGAAGCAAAAACAGAAATGGAGTCAGAGTATCAGTCACTTGGTGCATGCCTACAATTGCACCCGAAACGATGCAACTGGTTACTCACCTTATCTGCTGATGTTCGGGCGAGAGGCCCGACTGCCAGTGGACATCTGTTTTGGAGTGTCAGAAGATAGTGACAAGGAAGCAACTCACCAGCAGTATGTTGCCAAGTTGAAGGCAGATCTTAAGATAGCATACCAACTTGCTATCGAAGCTGCTGACAAGAATCACAACAGGAACAAGCATGCCCACGACAAACTTGTTAAAGAACAAGTCTTGGAAGAAGGAGACCGTGTGCTGTTGAGAAACTTCGGGGTCACTGGGAAGCACAAGCTGAAAGATAAATGGAGGTCTGTGCCCTACATTGTGGTTGGAAAGATGCCTAACCTCCCAGTTTACAATGTGAAACTGGAAATGGGAACTGGAGTTGTGAAGACAGTGCATCGCAATCATCTGTTACCCATCGGCTATCTAGTGAGACTGCCAGCAGACGGTAATGAGCCAGAGTCTCAACAGACGGTTGTGACCAGAGCACGGCGGAGACAAGCTCAAAGTCCAGCACAGATTGACGACGATGATGCTTCAATCATGTCAGAATCTGATTATGATGATGAGCCATTACAGCCAGTAGCAGGGGAGTGGAGGAATTGGTTGTCACAGCCCGAAAGCGGTACCAGACAACTGAGTCAAGCCTCCAATGAAGTACAAGTTGCTTCACCACCCAGAACCCCTGCAGGAGTAGACTTAACAAGAGACCTTGTTGACGGTCCAGATGCTGATCAGATCTCTGACGATGCCAATCTCCTAACTTCAGAATCCGAGGATTCAGAATCCGAGGATGAAGGAGATATGGGAGGAGGAGATGATGTGCAGGAGCCTCCGGAGGATGAATTGTCAGAGGAAGAGGAGCCTCCAGTTGGACGCTCAAGGAGAGTGAAGAAACCAGTGGTAAAACTGTGTTATGATGAACTGGGAAACCCCTCTAACCAGACATTGACGGTCCTAAGCCATGAGGTGTTGGTGGGAAGCAAGACTTACGGAGATTCCAGAGGGAAACCATGCCGGACAGTCTGGTGCCATCCTCTTGCCTTGTGTCCTGAGTGTTTTAGTGTAAGATCCCTTTATCAGGGAGTTACACCTTTAATTTGATGAGGACATCAAATCCTTTAGAAGGGGGAGGGTGTAGCCCGGGTGAGAAATTAAGGGGTTAAACGTAATCTCTAATGACTGAGGAGAGTAAAGGGTTAAAATAAATGAGTCTCTATGTCTTAATAAAGAAATTAAGAATGGAAAAATAGACCAAAAGTAATTTAGTTGAAAAATAAGTGCTTAACTGAGGTTAACTTAAATAAAGATAAAGAGTCAAGCAGGTTTAGGTATTGGGTTTTCATATGGGATGTAAACCATGAACTAAGCAAAGACTACGGAGTGTTCCTTTATGTGGTGTGAATGTGTGCATGACTGGTGTTAGGGATTGGATGCCAGGGGTGCCAGTCAGAACCACCTGCGGTTATTGGCCGTGGGAGAGAGAAGCGGGCAAAAGGAGGAAGAGACAGGTAGATGGAGGAAGGACAGAGAAGAGACAAGAGGTGACTTTTTTGAAGAAAAAGAAACAGATATCAAAGGACGTGTTAGCACTGTGTTACAGTAGTTTTCAGTGAAACTACAGGTTATAGTTGCCGTGGACACGTTACGTGTTTGGATATAAGGACGTTGCGGTGCGAAAACGCTGAATAGAAGTGTGTCAGCGTTTGCAAGTGGAGCGTGGTTGTCTGGCCGGAGAAGAACGCCATTGTCGAGACGTCGGCTTGGAGAAGACTGTTCCGGACCGGGAGTCCAGCTCCGCGACCGTTGGAAACGTTTGCCGTTCCAAGTACTGTATCCACGGACTGTTTCCACAACTTCTACAGAGAACTGTGAGTTGAACTGTGTCTGTTTGGAACCACTGTGAGGATCGGATTCACCGCATCGCGGGAGCAACACACAGGCCTGCAACGTGGGTGGTAGTGTGTGTGTGTGTGTGTGTGTGTGTGCGTGCGTGAGTGCGTGTGTGGGCCCACAGTGTATGTTTTATGTTTATTTTATTTTCATTATTAAGTTCATGGTTAAAGGTTGAGTTCATGGTTTGATGCTGCAGATACTTTGAGATAAGTGTTTTGAAGGGAATTCATATAGTCAGGGAGAGAGAGGGAATAATTCAGGGGTTTGAGAATTATTGATTTGGTTTACAGTGTGATACACCATACAGTTAATAGTTGGCTACTAGGGCTGTGATTATTGTGTTACAGTGTTCATTTTGGGGTAAAGCCAATTAAATCTGCATACCTTTGAATGGTTCTGATATAAGCCTTAAAGGTTTACATTTATAGGCTACCTTTATTCTGAAAGGCTACACAGCCTGGTGTGATATTTTGTTGTTCAATTCATACTTTTTCATTTATTTCTTTACATTTCATTGTTTATTATTTTATTGCATTTAAAAGGGAACATTTCTATACACTTTAAAAAATATATATATATTAAAACATTTCATTAAAAGTTGATTCCCTTAAATTTAAAAACGTTGTCTGGGTCAAGTATTTTTAAGTCAGTTATTTCCAAACTGCATTTCAGGCCTGCAACGTGGGTGGTAGTGTGTGTGTGTGTGTGTGTGTGTGTGCGTGCGTGAGTGCGTGTGTGGGCCCACAGTGTATGTTTTATGTTTATTTTATTTTCATTATCAAGTTCATGGTTAAAGGTTGAGTTCATGGTTTGATGCTGCAGATACTTTGAGATAAGTGTTTTGAAGGGAATTCATATAGTCAGGGAGAGAGAGGGAATAATTCAGGGGTTTGAGAATTATTGATTTGGTTTACAGTGTGATACACCATACAGTTAATAGTTGGCTACTAGGGCTGTGATTATTGTGTTACAGTGTTCATTTTGGGGTAAAGCCAATTAAATCTGCATACCTTTGAATGGTTCTGATATAAGCCTTAAAGGTTTACATTTATAGGCTACCTTTATTCTGAAAGGCTACACAGCCTGGTGTGATATTTTGTTGTTCAATTCATACTTTTTCATTTATTTCTTTACATTTCATTGTTTATTATTTTATTGCATTTAAAAGGGAACATTTCTATACACTTTAAAAAATATATATATATTAAAACATTTCATTAAAAGTTGATTCCCTTAAATTTAAAAACGTTGTCTGGGTCAAGTATTTTTAAGTCAGTTATTTCCAAACTGCATTTCTACTGTGAATGTTATTAAAACTCAAGGTAACCGGTTGTTTATTAGCAGGGTACGGGAAGTGTCACCCACTACAGGTAAACCTTTGTGGTAGCTACCTAGATAGTACGAACTCAGAGACACACCCCCACATAGGCTGTTGGGGTGCTACATAGGAATAATAATATTTTAAAAAAAAAAGTAATTGGAATAACACAGAACAGAAAATGACCACGTGTTTGCTTTGAGTTGTTAGCATAATATATGCTAATTAAACATGCATTAAGCTAAATAAACAAGGTCTAATGATTAAAATGTTATCAGATTTGGAATCCTCATGGTTGACTTGTATGAAAAAGTGTCTTCATACATGATTCTAGGTCATCGGGATCAAAAGTAAATTTTCAGAGATGACGCCGGGGGCCATTTTTGAATTTAGCCCTCTAGAAAAAAATGCCAGGATTTTGGCGAGGGACCTGGGGGCTAACTCTTTTATAAAAGGTCCATAGAGATCAAATCAGTCATCAAAACATCCTTGCCAGAGGATGATCACAGAACCTCAGGTTGTGACTGTACTATAATTCTATGTGTGCTGTGCATATGTGCATGCATGGATATGCTTTTAGTGCTGAACACAAACACTGGTTGTGTGCTTGCAGTTTTGCTGCCCAACCACTAGATAGCAATCTAGTCACACATATTGGTACACACACTGGTACATCTTTCACAGGACAAGCAGACACAGGCCAATAAATATACACATTATATGTGTTTGCTTTGCTTTGACAAAATACAATGTTTTAACAGATTGTGATGAGGGACAATACATATACCTTATAGACCTCTAGGGTAACCTGTAACTGTTTATAGACTTTTTTCCCCCCGCTGCCATTGGAAATGGCAGGGTAACTCCTCATCATCAATGACGTAACTTTATTGATTACTAGGGTAACTTTTCCGCTGCCTTTGGAAATTGATGGAATCAATGGGAGTGGGAATCAATAGGGAATCAATTGGTCGAGCTTCACATGACAGTTAGCTTACTGCAGAATATAGTCACGTCAGCAACCACACTTGTAATTTCCAATTGCATCTTCTCTAGTTATTATTATTATTCTGTATATTATTTTGGTTATGATACTGTTAGACTGTGCTTGTCAGGATGGCGGTCCCCAGTTCAAATGTGATTGTGATCTGAAAAGTTTTGGAACCCTTGATTTAAGGTGTAAAAATAATACAAATCTACACGTTGTACCTCAAATGGGATTGAGGTGCAGAGTGTCAGCGTGTCAGGTTAGTCCACAATAACTCTCGTCTTGGTGGGAGAGACCGTAGGAAAGCTGAGAGGGAGACAAGACAGTGTAGGAGTGAGACCGTAAGAAAGCTAGACATGTAGGGGTGCTCCGGAGCTGAGAGGGAGACATTGTAAGAGAGACAGACAGTAGGACAGCTGAGAGGGAGAACAGTAGTAGAGACAGACCAGTGTTGTTTTTAACAGAAAATCTTGATTTAGTTTTAGTCATAGTCTTTTGAATAACATTTTTAGTTTTAGTCATAATTTTAGTCATCTGAAAAGTATTAGTTTTAGTCTAATTTTAGTCAACTAAATATCATAAGATTATAGGCGACTAAATCTACAGTTGATTTAGTCGACTAAAATGTATTTTGTCGGGCCTCGATGGCATCGTAATGACTGATTTTACACTTGGTTGCCTGCTGAAAATAGCCGATACCCGTTGCGAGCTTGTAGATCGGCTATTTTCATCACGCAACACCTGAGAGCAAACAAACATAAAATTACTCTCTTCTCCACTAGTCCCTCCCTAACGTTTTAGTCTAGTTTTTATTTTGTTGACGAAATTGTCAATATATTTAGTCTTAGTTTTAGTCACCACAGCTTAGTTTTTGTTTAGTTTTTATTTAGTTTTCATCAGTGAAAAAAACACAGTTGACAAACATTTTTCGTCATAGTTTTAGTCGACAAAATCAACACAGACAGACAATGGGAAACCTTCCATTGAAAGAACAAAAAGAAGAAAACAAATCCAAAAGAAAAGTGACTTTGTCCTTTCTCTGACATGTGTTTCACTCCTTCTGCCCTCCATGTGAACAGAGTTGTGGCCCCTGAGGGACACCGTACTTCCGCCTGGCTTGTCAGGGAGACGCCATTATTATATTTTAACAATGTCATCATGACCTTAGAGTTGAGGTGGGGGTCGAGCGCACTGCAAAACCCCCAGTGCTAATCTATCCGGTCCTAACTCCAGAAGCATGCGAAACCAGACGGATCCTTAATGGTCCCATTTGGTTCCATTTTCTCTGGTAGACAAAGTACTTTGTTGAAGTATAAAGTATCAACCCGTGGACACATTCAAATATAGCAAAACTACCTCAAACTTGTACTTCAAATTACAGTACAGTTCTTCAGTAACCGAGAAGTTTGCATAAAGGAAAAGGTACGGTTTCATGACAGTACAGTTCACTGGTACAAGATCAAATAACCTTGCAAGCCAAATGACGCCATGATGCCTTTATGATAACGTCCTCCGGTGACTCCGGTGACGTTCAGAACTAGGCCAGATCACAGCCCATATGAGGATGATCTTGACTAATTACCAGGACGTCATATGGACTATAGGATTATTGTTATTGTTTGTAATGTTAGTTGAAATATGAGCATGTAAGGTTATATTCTGGGACATATCTGACTAGTTATGATATTTATCTGGCCTCGATCGGACCCTCTCTGATTAATCCAGGACGTCCGTTTTCGTGGGCAGGATTTATGTTGCTTGAAATCAGGTGATATTCTAGGCCAGATCTGACTAGTCATGGTTTGACTTGATCTGGCCCCAACCGAGACATCACTGATTGGTCCAGGTCCTGACCATGATAAGCTCAAGTAAGCACATTTTAACTCATACCAGTATATCATTGAATGACAGACAGATAAAACACAGTACTATGTACGTAGTTACTTTACACCACTGGTGCTAATCATAACTAACTCACTCCCAATTTCCTGCCGTATCTGAAGACTCACCTTTGCAGAGTCCACCTCACCCCCTAGCACTCACCTCTTCAAACTCATCTCACCCCCTAGCTCTCACCTCTTCAAACTCACCTCATCCCCTAGCACTCACCTCTTCAGACTCCACCTAGCACTCACCTCTTCAGACTCCACCTCACCCCCTAGCATCTGTCAAAACAATTTCTGAATAATCTTCCATTCATGTCCAAACTGTTGAAAAGCGTTGTTTCCAGTCAGTTTACAGCCTACCTCACCCATAACAATCTCTTTGATAATTTGCAGTCCGGTTTTAGATCTCACCACTCCACAGAAACGGCACTGGTCAAAGTCACAAACGATCTGTTACAGTTTTTTCCACGATTGTTAACACACGTTTCTCAATACAAGTTGCCGGTTCGATTCCCGATCCGGACGACCTTTGCCGCATGTCACTCTCTCCCCCCATTTCCTGTCAGTTCAATAAAGGCATAAAAGCCCCAAAACAAATCTTTAAAAAAGGGGAGACCACCCATTTTATTGAACTATGTCATAAATATACCTTAGAGGATTGTGGAAATTAAAAAAAGAAAAGTTCCCCCCTTCTGTGTTGCCGGTGTGATGTAATCTTGTTGTGATTTAAAATACAAACCCCAAAATCAATCATTCAGTTCTGGGCAACACAGAAGGGGGAGGGGACCTTTTTTGTTATTTCCACACAACTCCTCTAAGGTATATTAATGACATAGTTCAATATTGAAAATGGGTGGTCTTCCCCTTTAACTGTGTTCACAAAATGGAACTTATGTTTTTATTTGGTACACACAGACATATTTTCAAATGACACATACCATTCATTGAGTACACACAGCTAAGCATTAGCTGCACACTACCAATCATTTACAGCACACTGAAGTGCAAAATTGAAAACAAAACAAAAAAAGTAGAAATGGAGCACGCCATGATATGAATGACAATGACAGAGAATGAGCTATTTGTCCTAAATTGTAAAATGACTCAGTCACTGAGAAAATAACAATCAAACATAAAACAGTACACAAATATGCAGCCATTTTTTAAATTTATATACATGATTTACAGCAGGGTTGTCAAACTTGCGGCCCACGGGCCATTTGCGGCCCAGGGAGAGGTCCAATGCGGCCCAGGACATGAGTTTCAAGTTAGGCAAGTCAAAATGCCTCTCCTTACCCCCTCCCCCAAATTCAAATTTCAAATGGATTATTCCGTCTTTTTTAACAAAAAATTGCATTTTCTTTTTACCTCTCATAACAAATTTATTGGAGCCTATAACTGTACTTCCAATATTTAAAGTAAATAATTAAAGTACTTATTCTTCTTAATAATATTAATAAACCATAAACTAAAGTCAAATATTGTAGTTATAGCAGTGACTGAGACAAAGTCAATTACAGCTCTGTAAGTAAACGTACCCGAGCACGCATGCGCATCCGCAATTGGATGCGGCCCTCACCAAGTCACCTTTCGTCCAATGCGGCCCGCACTCTGAAATGAGTCTCTCTGGACCTGATAATTATAATATTTCATTGTTAAACCAGCTGCTAGACCTCTGTTTTATTCTTACTTGTCTGAGGGGTACGATTTTGTCAATTTCTTTATGGAAATATCTTTCCCAAAAGTTTCCCATGCTTTGTTGACACATGCACCTGTTTGATCTGAAGACCAGTCCCTCGTGCTTAATTGTTCCCTGAATTTGTCCGCAGTATAATTTTTATAAGTCCTTGCTAGGACAGTTTTGTGATCACTAAATTTCTCTTTCACCACTTTCCTTGTGCAGAATGTCATAAAATGATCACTTATGCTGTACAGTTGAAACCGGCCTTTTCCAAGTGTGATATATATATATATATATATATATATATATATATATATATATATATATATATATATATTCAACACAGTGGGCTACAGTGAGACATATTACTGTAAATTACTGGTAGTGGTACAATACATACCTCTAGGCTGAAAATCTAGGCTGAAAACCCATATTTCTACCTTGCATTATTCCCCCTAATTGTGCTCAGTGTGAGTTGACCACCATCCTGGTCCTCCCTACCTTTTACTGATCTGCACAGTTTTGCAGCTGTGCTCTGCTGCATGGTTAGTATTTGACCATGCATGCTAGCACATTTTATTGTATTGTCTTTGTTGTTTTGCTACTGATGTTTTGGTTGCATCATTGTTTTTTATATGGATGTTTTTGCTGTATGGCTGTTTTTAATGACTTGTTGTGAAGTGCACAGAGATCCCTTGGGGTGATGATTGCACTATAAATAAAAAAATAAACTTAATAATACCCTGTTGACTACAGTACATTGAAAATATAGCCACTCTGGATAAAAGCGTCTGCTAAATGCCTACACTGTAATTGTAATTACTATACTCATACCTACCTCTGTGAGTTTACAAATGGAACCAATATGGTTCCATTTCGTACACTCACAGACGTAGATTGATACCCTTGGCTATGTTGTCCGGCACTTTGTCGTTTTTTTGCAAGCAGACAGTCGGTGGTTTATCTCTGCTGTTTGGAGCGGCAGGACAGACAGACTCTCTCTCTCCACTGAGACTTACAGAGTAATCCTGTGTATAAATCTGCTGCTATGTTGCTGCTCTACGGCCGCTGCGCTGGAATAAGATATAGTCAAAACAATGAGAAGTAATCGCTTGGCGCTTGGAAAAGAGCCCAGATCCAACATTTATGACGTGCCTTTTTTTCCTCCCTTGTGTTTTTTTTTTTTCTTTTTTTGTAAATACACTGTTTCATGGCTGCCAACCGTGGAAAGTGATTTAGTCAAGTACATGTCGTACATTTAGGTCAAGTACTGTACTTAAGTACAATTGTAAGGCACGTTTACCTTACTTGAGTATTACCAATTACCATGTTTCAGTTATTTCTCTTTCTTTCTTTCTTTCTTTCTTTCTTTCTTTCTTTCTTTCTTTCTTTCTTTCTTCACAATTCTTCCGCTACACATAAGTCATCTATAGCGAATAGGGGAAGGGGACCAACGTCACGTGATCGCTTTGTTTGATCCTCGAAAGATTCGAAAGAATATGATTATTGACAGAATCGTGGAAAGTTTAGAACATGTTGCTGTCCTCTATCCATTTTTCCCAAGATCGGTGGTTGTTGCAATTACCTGCGCTATATAAACAAAACAAAAAAATAAAATGTAACAATGCGTATGTTCCATAATGCAATTCCAACGGTGAAAGATGTGTTGTTTCACCTGCAGGCAAAGGACTGGCGGATTTGGCCAAATACCCATATCGTCGTTGTCGGGTGGAAACCTTGTATCTCCAAGTTTCAAAATGGTATGTTCTTTCGCAAAGTAAAGCCCTGCTTCATCATACGAGGCCGTCGCACAAAAGTAGTGAAAACAGCAGATCTACAAGCACACAACGCCTCGCACCGCGAGGCGTTCCATTGTATATCAGCTGTTTTCTCTAGTTTGAATAATTTCTAAAATGATAAATGCAAAACGAACGGTTTTGGACATACAAGGTTTTCACCCGACAATGCCGATATGTGTGTCTCAAAGAATAACTGGTGCACCTTTCGACCTTCGACAAAAGCCCTGCAACTTCCTCCCCTGTCTATATGCGTGTGCAGGTCGTCACCAAATGAACCCCATCACCGCTCATAAGATGCATTGGATAAGTGGTCACTTGACTTACAAAAGAGAGCTCTTTCTGGTTAAATAAAGGTTACACAAAAGTTAACAGATCACATGCGTGTGTGTGTTTCATATGACAAGTGATCATTAAATGAAGCAGCGTGCATGTCTGACGTGATTGACGGCCTCCCGTCTGAACTGATCCAAGTACAGCTCTGCTCAGCTGTGTGTGTGTGTGTGTGTGTGTGTGTGTGTGTGTGTGTGTGTGACACCCCAAGGAGCAAACCGGCAGACAGGTGTCTGGAAAATAATAAGAAAATGAAAAAAAAAAAAAAAATAGAGCAAAGAAAGGCATAGTCAGCACTTTCACTCTTCCATCCATCCATCCATCCATTACTCTCTCTCTCTCTCTCTCTCTCTCTCTCTCTCTTTCTTTGTGACTGTCAGGTGACTGATTGATCCCTTCAGGGAGATGCAGTGTGATTGGCTCCCTGAGAGTTCCAGAAAGCCTTCCATTCCACACCTGCAAAACTGGGGGTTCTTGAAATAACAATGACAAAATAAAACGTATAAAAAGTTTGAGAAGCAAAACTCTGCAGGACCACTGCTGCATGGGTTACGTGGGTCGGCCCCTGGTGACCTATACCATTACACCTTGGCACTCCGAAGCATTGCTATTCCGACCACCTAAACCAGTGTTTCTCAAACATTTACATTTCAAGGTCTCCCCTTAACTCTGACAGCATACAAATGGAACCAAATGAACCCTGGGTTCATTTGGTTCCATTTGTATGCTGTTAGAGTTAGAGACTTGTATGGGTTTATTTAGACCCCCTTAAAGGAACCCACACAATCCCTAGAATCCACTTTGATAAACACTGACCTAAACCTTACCTTAACCCTAACCCTAACCTCAGTAAAACAAAAAAAAAACATAAAAAAAGGTTAAAAAAAACACAACTTTCCATTAATAAAAATCAATTTAACAGTTTTCATGAATAACATCTGAATATCTAATAATACTTTTCATTAATACATTTAGCAGAAAATGGCAGATCTACAGTACAAGCTCACAACGCATCGCTTCACGCCACGTTGTGAGCTTGTAGATCTGATATTTTCACTAGTTTGCGTCACAGGCAAACGTCGTTACTCTGTTGGCTATCGAGCCAAAACGTTTGGGAACCACTGCTATATACTGTAGCATTCAGGAGGTGTAGTTCCACTCTGTCAAGGAATCCTTCGCAACCCTGGAACTTTGACGATGTTTGTCAACTTGGACATTTATTTCCCTGGTTTAGGTTTTGGTTTTGTTGTTTGCATGTAGTATGTTGACGTAACTTTCTTTCTTTCTTTCTTTCTTTCTTTCTTTCTTTCTTTCTTTCTTTCTTTCGTTCTTTTTCTTTCTTTCGTTTACGTGTGTGTTCTTTGGTACAGTGTGTGTGTGTGTGTGTGTGTGTGTGTGTGTGTGTGTGTGTGTGTGTGTGTGTGTGCGCGCGCGCGCGCTCGCGTTCTGTTTTACAGTGTGCCGTGTGCAGGTTCATGGACAGAGCCGTCTGTGGATGACTGATGGCTCTCCGGGGGAACGTTCCGCAGTCTGACCCCAGGAAAGGCCTTCCTGGTCTGGGATAGAATGCCACCGCCTTCTGGGGGCAGCAGGGGGCCTGGGGGGTGCTTATGACCCATGAGAAAGAGAGAGAGAGAGCTAGAACGGACGAGAGACCTATACCACTGACTGAGAAAGAACAGGAGTGGAAAGGAGGGGAGGTGAAATAGGAGACTATTTCTGACAGCAAATGTACAATTCGTATGGCTGGGTAAGCTTGGTTTTTCTTACCGCTGAAACATGACGGTCGTATCTCACGACCATCATGGACGAGAATTGACCTGGTTTGGAGCCGATGATCCAAATTGTAGCTTACGTCCAACCGAACATTCAGATTTCAAAGAGGAATTGCATAATGAAGGCTCACACATGTCTAAATAAGGTACGTCCAACTAGAATTACCTGTATCCTCCGTTTTCTTTAAAGTTGTGGTGCCATGATCCCCCCCCCCCCCCCCCCCCCCCAAAAAAAAAGAAAATGATGATCAGGTATTATGATTATACTATGAGTAAGTTTTTCTTCCAAAAAGGTATGCAGAAAGTGTTAAAATTATGTTTTTATTTGGCCTGGTTGTCAGGTGGGTGGTGACCCAGCTGAAGTTAGCCACACTTACAGTGTTGGGTGTATGGAAAAAGGTGAGGGGTTGAATGCATGATCAGATGGGGTGGCTCAGGAGGTAGAGTGGGTTGGCCAATGATCCGTGGGTCAGAGGTTCAAATCCCGACTCCTCCTGGCAACATGTCGAAGTGTCCTTGGGCAAGACACTGAACCCAAGCCCCCAGAACCCTGGGGGCAATCTGAGTTCCCAGAGGTTCTTTCGCCACTAGGGGGGCGAGAAGAACCTCTGGGCCAAAACTATGATATTCCTGGGCAGGAAGTTGTCCCAGGCTCAGAATCTGAGCTGGGACAATACAGGAAGTAGAGCCCTGTGCAAACTTTCAAAACATTCAGAATAGAAACCAACCAAAAACACTACAACAATACTGTATGCAGCCCATGTTTCAAGGTGAATCCTACCAGACTACCCTGGGGGTGCCCTGAAGCAAAATGGACATGGTGGCCATTTGAGGTACTGCAGGTGGGGCTTCTAATCATGAACGCGCATCCAGGCTTCTTTGTATTGACGCGCGTTCATAGCGGAAGTGCTCGTTCATGAATTAGAGCCCCAGCGCGTCCATGAACACAAACAGGCAAAATGCGTCACAGAAGCAAAATAGAAGCCCCACTACGTCACGTTTCAGAGGCGTCTCAAACGCGGTCGTACGCTTCATGCGCTGGGTGAGCAACTCAATGCAAGTGGACGGGCGGGGATATCCGGTGTCCTCTCTATTCTTATTACCAGTAAGACTCCCTAATCGGGAGATAAGCGACCGTAGGTCACATGTATACACAAAGAGGGCTGTAACTGCCATTGGTTCCTAGTTGTGTGGGCAATGTGTAGACATACTGTGTACCGATGTGCGTGATTTTAGGGCAAAAATTGTAGGAGCAGTGTCCAAAAATGTGTTTTGCAAGAATCGGCCTCAAGGTGGCGCTAGAAGAGGTCCATGTGACAAATGAGGGGTGGGGTGTCCGCGTTGCCTTGGCGGACAAATAGGTACCGGCCCCGGCTCTCCCGGACGCTCCTAGCCCGAGTTACGGCATTTTATGTGAGCTGCAGTGGAGGGGGTCCTCCACTGGGGGCGTCACGACTTTTGCATCCGTTCTGGAGCACCAGGAGTGGGTGGTCCCCGGGAATTCCCCGTGAGCAGCCCCGTTGGGGTGGTGATTTGGTCATTTTTGCACATTAAATGGTCATTTTTTACACTTGGGGTCCCTCAGGGACCTGGGGGTCCCTGGAGCTCCGGGGGTCCTTGGAGGTTGTAGTTTGGCAGGTAAGGAGTGTGTTTGCAAAATGTGGCATGGATGGGGGCAACGGTTGTGGAGATATGAGCAGGGCAAAAGTGTGACGTGTGACGTGTGACTCACGAAGGGACATTTTTTTACACCTGGGGGTCCCCCAGGGACCTGGAGCTGGATGGGGGCAACGGTTGTGGAGATATGAGCAGGGCAAAAGTGTGACGTGTGACTCACGGAGGGACATTTTTTTACACCTGGGGGTCCCCCAGGGACCTGGGGGTCCCTGGAGCTCCGGGGGTCCTTGGAGGTTGTAGTTTGGCAGGTAAGGAGTGTGTGTGCAAAATTTGGCATGGATGGGGGCAACGGTTGTGGAGATATGAGCAGGGCAAAAGTGTGACGTGTGACGTGTGACTCACTCACTCACTCACTCACTCAGGGACGGACAGCCGGTGGAGGTTTTGGTAGTAAATGGGACCTACGGTCGCAATAACTCTATGACTGAACCCCACATTGCCCCCAATGAGTTGGTTGGTGCAAGCTTGCCACCATTGGTGTGTGAATGTGGGAAGTGAGGACGCTGGCGTCGAATGTTCGCCGCTTCACTTCCCAATGTATGAATGAATGAACCATTGTAAAGCGCTTTGAGCATTTGGAAAAGCGCTATAAAAAAGCAATTCATTATTATAATTAGTGTTTTTCCACCTTTTGACTCAGAGGCTTTCAGCTTTCAGGAAGAAACCAAAAATACACAGGGAAGGCAAAGTGACACATAACCACTGGGGGTCTATTAGAGTAATGTTAACTCCATAGACACATACAAAACAGAAAAAGTACAAAACTATGGCACCACCTCTTTAATCCGATCATTTTCAGATTGTCCTTGTATGTCCTGCCCATTTCCTGGTTTTCCCTCAAACTGTGCAACAGCCCCATCTATCGGTTGTAACGTACTTCCGTTTTACCTGATCGTTGGAGAGGTCTTATAGTGCATAACATCACTGTGGAGGCGCTATGTGGCGCAGATGAAATCATCATTTGGGGAAAACGAGTACATAAGGCAGGAAATACCAACGATTATTAGAGGAAGGGAAAGCAACGTCATTTTCCCTATCATGCAATTACAACCTGCAGATTCGTCGCACCATGGTGCCAAACTGCATCCGGAAGTTCAGTAGAAGGCATTGGAGTCAGTGGAAGACTGTGGACCAGATCGTGAACAAACACTGTCTCTGAACACATTAACAATTGAGAACTTTATAAAATACCCGACTCAGGAAAATAAAAGAAGACATGTCAAAAAATCTTTCTGCTGTGTTGCTTTTCGTGCGCACTGTGTCATTTTATAGAGGTATCTAAAGAGCACAAAGTATGTTTCTGAACGTGCCAAGTATCGTGAGACTGTCCACCGTCTCCTGTCTGGCAATACTTCCGAGACAGAAACTATACCTGCCACCAGGGACATGCTGGGCCCCTGATTTAGCCCGGGAAAAAGAGTTGTAGAGGCCCTCATTGCGCGCTATAGAGAGAGATCTCTCTCTATAGCGCTGCTGCTACTCAAAGATTTGTGACAAAGTGACAAGCCAGTGGGCCAATTACATATATTATATTTCGTTGCTGTCGGGTGGAAACCTTGTATGTCCAAAACCGTTTGTTTTGTATTCATCATTTTAAAAAATTATTTAAACTAGTGAAAACAGCCGATCTACAAGCACACAACGCATTGTGTGCTTGTAGATCTGCTGTTTTCACTACTTTTGTGCGACGGCCTTGTATGATGAAGCAGCGCTTTGCTTTGCGAAAAAATCTACAAATTTGAAACTTGGAGATACAAGGTTCCTGCCCGACAGGCGACAGGGACGAAATGGCCGGCCTGGACCGGCCGGGAATGAACCGGCCATTCGGGAGTTGTCCAGCTTTTCCCAATGGCCAGCACGTCCCTGCCTGCCACTGTTTAGTGCCTCAATAAAGTTAAGTACTGTGCACATCAAAAAGCAAGTGTTTAGAAAACAACTAGGGCTGTCGTCTAATTGCAATTATTTGACATAATCGCGATTATTTTTCATAATCGTCATAATCGTTTTGTTTCGTTGAAAATGTTTCATATCTTATCCGCTATTTTCACTCTCAATGTTCTTTTTTAAGTATAAAGTTGTGAAATATGCCTGTGTCATATCTGCCATGTGCAACTTCAAAGCCTGCAAGCCAAACAGAAATATAATTGTCAACGTCAAAAACTCATTCTCAATTATCTCAATTATTTGAGCGACAATTAATCGTCATGTAAAATGTCATATCGTGACAGCCCTAGAAACAACCTCTGATATGTTTTCTTTTATATTACTTAACCGTATGTGCCGGTATTTCATCGCACTTCCGGTGGGAGTTTTGGCCGGTCATGGCGCAATAGCTGGGTCATTTATGGCACTTCCGTGACCACGAGAGCGAAGGTCCGTTTCTCAATGGATTTGTCATCTAGGAGGGTTATTAAAATGTTTTGACCGGGGTGTGTTTTTCAAAATGATGGGGGAAATGTTTGACAGCTAGGGTAATTTTCAGCCTCATTCACTTATACTATACACTATAAAGGGAAAAAATTACTCCCAAAAGATCTGCTTTAACTCTTATACTGCTTTGGACGTTCCTGTTCACCCCAATTCTCAAGAGACCTCCGCGCCAATACGGCGCTCGTTCGCGTTCGTTCGTTCGTTCGTTTACCTTGTTGAAGCTGATGAGGGGTCGCGCCGCCGTGTACTGTAAACACATTTTCCGCGGTGATGGTGTAAAAAATCCATTATGCGTTAACATCAACGGAGACCAATTCACTTCCTTGTTGATTTCCTCTGGCTGTAAGGCTCTGTGGCCAGTGACTGGTCTGAATGTACGGCAACACATAACAGGCAAATTCACATTCATTCTCGCATGACGCCGCCCTCTGCTGCCTGGCAGACCAAAGTGCACTATTGCACAATCAAAAAATAAATAAATAAATAAATGTCTGTCTATCTACTATAACGTCGCAAAGGTAAGCCGCTTTTTGATGGCACCAGACCCAATAAATAAATAAATAATCTGGCAGTAGGAGAGTTAAGGGGATGTGAGGGTTCAAACTAGGTTTTGGGGGTATCGGATTAGTTTGAGTATCGGATTTGCCCCAACTACAACCCCAGCGTCACATGTTTCTGTTACTTCTAATGTAAATTCCTTGGTTAAAACAAGGAAAATCAGAAAACGATCGGATTAAAGGGATTCTTATTAAAGAAAACGGAGGATACGGGTAATTCTAGTTGGACGTACCATATTTAGACATGTGTGAGCCTTCATTATGCGCTAGGGCATTCACGAATAGTGATTTTTAGTATTCGAATTATTCGACCTCAAAGTATTCGAATAGTCGAATATTCGACAGGACTGGCGAAACTGTCAAATATTAAGTAAGCAAGAGGCGAACATTGTGAAAATAGCCGATCTACATGCTCACAACGCCTCGCGTTGCGAGGCGTTGTGAGTATGTAGATCTGCTATTTTCACAATATTTATCTGCGGAACCGAGTCACATTAAATGTAATACCTATAACTCCAAGTGCTTGTCAGGGTGGGGGTCCCCAGTTCAAATATGTTTATTTGGGGGTCACAGCCTAAAAAGGTTTGAGAAGCCCTGGTATAGAGCCAGGGTCATTGACAACTCATTCTTATGACTTCCTATCAAGCCAAGCTTTATAAACTCTATCTATGAAGAGAAAACAATAAAAAAAATAAAAAAATAAGCGAAATTATTCGACTTCGGTGAACAACGTGGAATAGCGACTTTGATATTCGAATATTCGAATATTTGGTGAATGCCCTATTATGCGTTTCATTTTTGAAATCTGAATGTTTGTGTAGACGTAAGCGGCACACCCGTTCCAAACCAGGTCAATCCTCATCCATGACGGTTGTGAGATATACGGCCGTCATGTTTCAGGGCAAGGTTTTTCTAAGCTTCAATGCAACACAGCTGTTTACACACATCTTTATTCCCATTTAACTGTGCATGCGTTGTTTAGATTTCATTGTTTTGTTCCACTTTTTCAGACAGACATAGAGACAGACAGACAGACAGACAGAAAGACACAGAAAGAGCGGAGAGAGAGAGAGAGAGAGAGAGAGAGAGAGAGAGAGAGAGAGAGAGAGAGAGAGAGAGAAACCTCTTACCTGCAAAGTGAGAGCTTTATTATCTTCTCAAAGTACACTTTGGGGACTGAGCATACACACACACACACACACACACACACACACACACACACACACACACACACACACACACACACACACACACACACACACACACACACACACCGCGTTGCCTCCCGTAATAACTCAGGTTTCAGATTCCTTTTTTGACGACTCACATGCACTTCCACATACACATCCGTCCGTCCGTCCGTCCGTCCGTCCGTCCGTCCACCCATCCACTCATCCATCCATCCATCCATCCATCCATTGGTTGCTGGTAGCTACAGCTGTGTAAACATTGTGTAGACATTTAGACATCCATCTAGTTTTATTCATACTGTCATTATTATTACTGTGATTAATATGAATATCCACCACGGCCACCCAGCAAGACATTTTCCTGTAGGAAATCGAACCTGTCTGCACTTCTGGAAAATGACATAAAAACGATATGTACTTTTGTTTTGTTCCAATGTGAGATCACAGCCAGCTGAATCATCTGAGCACTCACTATGAGTTATGACAGCAAGAGAGTTTAATATTATCGTCACTGAACAGTAACCACCTTTTATTTCCTTTTTTGACTAACCCAGGGGCGTCACAAGGGGTAGGAAAGTGGGACTGAGTTACTAGGGCCCAAGGTGGTGGAGGGGCCTTAATTATTTTATACTTTAGCTATTGAATGAGAGGAAAGAGGCCGCACACTCTTCAGCCACGATGCAAATAATTTATATACTATATATACTTTAGCTATTGAAAAATAGCAGATATACAAGCTCACAGCACGGCACCGAGTGCCGCGCTGCGAGCTTGCAGATCTGCTATTTTTGAAAAGTCGTGAAAATGTGTGCAAATCTTTGAATATATGTATTTTTTAAGCGAACATTTGTAACTAAAATTTTGCTTCTGGGGGGTCCCTGGAACTCAATATTTTGAGATGGGGTTCCGTGGCCAAATACATACTATTTTGGGGGTCCTTCACATGAAAAGGTTTGAGCTCCACTGACATAGAAACATAGGTTTTTCAAAAAACCTCAGAAGGATTTGAAATATTCAAAGATGTTCACGATTTAAAAAAAATAGCAGATCTACAAGCTCGCAGCGCGGCACTCGGTGCCGCGCTGTGAGCTTGTATATCTGCTATTTTTCAATAGTTAAAGCACAGGGGCCCCGCAGTGAATCCTTGTACCCAGGGCCCAGAATTTTGACTAACCATCAGTTCTGGACAAAATATTGCGAGAAGCGATGGGCACATGGGTGCGTGCACGCATCCGCCTGGGTGACTGGGTATTTCAGAAGTTTTCAAATGTGTACATTTCATAAAAATCTTTTAAAAATAGCAGATCTACAAGCTCGGAATGCTTCACAAGACAGACAGACAGACAGACTGATATGCAGATAAGTATATAGTGCTAGAATGTTAACTGTTTTCTAATAATAATCAAAATCTACAAAGTAAGTAGGCCTACTATCTAAAGTTTTCAAATAAATGCAGCGGAGTACAAGTTTTGACTTTCAAAAAGATTGTGTTCAAGAAGGGACAGGGAGAAGCAAATGCTTATTTTGTCCGGCCCCCTTCATACCATGATAAATATACAAATATTATAAAACGAAATGTGAAAAAGTTCAACATTTGAGATGTAGTGGGGTAGAAGTAAAAGTACTGAACTGAAACACTCCATTAAAGTAAAGTGCTGTACTTGAGTAAATGTACTTTAGTTACTTTGAGCCACGAGCGGCTCTCTTTCCCTCACACACCCGTGTCCTGGTTTGACTCGCTCGTTATATACTCTCATTATGGACGTATACATATTCATGTGTCGACGATCAAACTAAAGCCCCTAAAGCTGCTCATTTGCATGGATTTACATTCCCCGCGTGCGTCTCCTCAGCCGACTTCCTCTAACGTTAATAATCCAAAACTTCTCTCCTTCATCTGCCTCCCCATGTAACCTCCTCACTTCAAGCAACTCCTCTCCTTCAACTTCTGCAACAGTGAAAATAGGCAATCTACAATAGTGAAAATAGTACAAAAGAATAATAATAACCGATCTACAATAGTGAAACTAGTTTTTTAAGCCAGTCTAGAATAGTACCTTGTTTTCCCCCTCTGCATTAAATCTCTGCTGAAAATGAAGTTAATAGGGGGCACGGTGGCGCAGTGGTTAGCGCTTCGCCTCACCGGTAGAAGGTACTGGGTTCGATTCCCGCTGGGGGACGCTGTGGATGCTGGGGGTGTGTTTCTCCCTCCACATCATCAGCGCCCACACCCTAGATGGGGTTGGCGATAGGGCCTTTCTGTGTGGAGTTTGCATGTTCTCCCCGTGTCTCCTAGGGTTGATACCCTCACAAAAACATGCAGTGATCCTGGTCTCAATAATGCCTCCCCCTGGCCAGCCGGGGCGCTTGATGGAGGGGAAAGGAACTGGTTGGAATAACGTGTTCCTTCCACACGCTACGTCCATCCCGGGGAAATCCCCCCTGTCAGGCGAAAAGAAACTACTTGGACTACTCATGCATTGAAGGAAGCATGAGGTCAGTCCGTTGTCTCCCCAGGCGTGGCAGAGGGAGAGCAGAGCCCATGATTACATAGGCAATTGGCACTGGGTGAAAATGGGTTGCAGAATCGTGTGATAAAAATTATAAAAAAAAGAAAAGAAAATGAAGTTAATCTACAAGCTTGTGGAGCCATTATGTATTTTCCACGGCTGTAAACCACATTATATGGATTCTAGGGTTCATGTTGTTATAAATGAGGGTAAAGTCATTCACAACAGCCCCACCTTTACCAGCTGTAACATTAAAGATACCAATAATTACGCCCTAAGTGCGAGAAGCGAGGTGCACATGGGCGTGTGCACACATGGGCGCGTGCACATGGGCGCGTGCAAGCATCTGCCTGGGTGCAAGCATCTGCCTGGGTGACAGCAGACTGCTGGGGGAGCACTGGCGCGTTGGCATGGGAACAAAAAAAATATATGCTCAGATCTGGTTGCTGGACAAAATGAGGCCAAAATGTGGCCATATTTTCCCAAATATGGAGATGACTGACATCTGTTTAATGTCATAGACCACATGAGACTATGGAGTGTGGAGACATGAGTGTGACATGAGGCGTGACTCACACAAGCACGCACAGGAGCTGCAGGTTTTCATAGTAAATGCGACCTACGGTCGCAATGAACACATGCATGCATTACTAATTATGCAATATTAAAGTGAAGAACACATTAATCACTAATGACAACTTTATGGTGACTTTTTACATTTGGTACTGTATTCTGTATATATTGATGCCAATACTTTTGTGCATTTCTTGAAGCAAAGATTTAGGACCATAGACTGTATAAAAGATATGGACAAAGCGAAGCCATTGCTTTCTATGCAGCGCAAATGACACAATATGGGTCCTTGGCATGGGTGTTGCCATCATAGATTCAAATGCAAACAGAGGAGGCTATTGGCTGCCAACGGTCACATGCAACCGCAGGGATACATGGGAGAATGTGGTCGGAGCCTCCCGAAATACAGCACACGAAGAAGAACACAGCCGGCTGGTATCAGTTTAGTTGGCCACGCCCCCCGCAACTTTATCATCAATTTTAACATAAATGGGACCTTATTTTCACAAAACCCATATCATCGTGATTGAAAGGCAATTTTTAACTAGCGATAGGAACCATAAAGTATTCATGAAAATGTTAATTAAGGTTAGAACACAAAAGGGGAAAATGAATGGGATCCAATGGAGAACAATTCTTTTTGCAACCGGCCAGGGGGAAAACAGCGCAACTAGTGGCCAATCATAGGAAGTTTTAGTTCTGTATTGGGCTCATTTTAAATCGGCGGAACTATGCCCCTGTTTAGCACACAGGCCTTTTACTTGTAACAGAGTATTTCTACTTTTCGGTGCTGATACTTTCACCAAAGTAAAACTGGAACTTTTGCAGGTGAAACGTGACTAAATGTGACCAAAAGGTCCTGCTGTATATTTGCACGCTCTTCAGAGGTAAATGAACACTGGGGATTTCACAGTGCAGGGCTGATATGGAAATATGAGTTCCATGGATTTGCATAGACTTTGGGGTTTATCTTGCTTCACATAATGCGGAGCTCCTAATTTGACTTGTCTTTCCCCCCTCCTGCTCTCCAGTAATCTCTCATAAGCAGAGAATCTATAATCACATCATTCATGTGTTAATAATGGAACAACCCAAAGCATCATAAAGCCTGTAAGCTCCATGGATCCATCACCATCACGCGCACCCTTGCTTGTGCACACGCGCACACACACACACACACACACTGTGACACACACCGCTGTCCTGACGTGACTTTTACCACAAACCTCAAAGAACCTCACCACCGAGTGTGCGTGCGCACACGTGTGTGTGTGTGTGTGTGTGTGTGTGTGTGCGTGTGTGTGTGTGTGTGTGTGTGTGTGTGTGTGTGTGTGTGTGTGTGTGTGTGTGTGTGTGTGTGTGTGCGTGCGTGCGTGTGTGCGCAGTGCACAAGGGAACGTGACCAGTGGTACTCTGACTTGTTTCATTTAAACTTGAACCCTTTATACTGAGTTGCACCCGTATTTGCACGCTCTCTATTTTCCCCCTTCTATGTCACATCTGTTTGCCAGAAATAGCCGAACTACAAGCTCGGCCCAAAAGTAGGAATACCAATCATGGACAAAAGCTCAGTTTTGTGCAAATGATGCAATAATGCGTTAGCATATCACCGCAGCACGCCAAGCCTCAAGTATCACCACATTGCGAAACAATGCTAGCTGCTAGCATGGAGGCTAACGTGGAGGCTAGCGTGGAGGCTAGCGTGGAGGCTAATGTTACACCGGGAGCGTGTCGATATTGCGACATAGCATCTGTTCGACTCAAGCCCCCAGAACCTTGGGGGAGCTCTGAAGCGCCATGGACATGGTGGCCGTTTTGAGGTACTGCAGTTGGAGCCAGAAACATGAACGCGCATCTAGGCTTCTTTGTATTGACTGCGCGTTCATAGCGGAAGTGCTCGTTCATGAATTGGAGCCCCATCGCGTCCATGAATACAAACTATGACGCAAAATGCGTCACTTACGCCCCACTACGTCACGTTTTACTACCCGGAAGAAGGGGTGAAAATGCTTCATGCGCTGGGTGAGCAACTCAATACAAGTGGACGGGCGGGGATATCTGGTGTCCTCTCTATACTTATTATAACTCTATGGTTCGACGGTCCATTCTTTCGACATGGTTTTAAGATGTTGAAAGCCTACTTTCCATAGTGGGAAGACTCGGGATCCCCCCACCTCATGTCTAAAATACAGTTTTTGGCCAGAAAAGAAATGTCCAAAAGTGTAATATCCTGTCCTACTGCTTATGTTTGTTGGCGGGTGGGTGAAAGGGGTTGTTTGTATGTGATGTTGATGTTGTCATAAAAAAAAGAAAAAAAGAAAATATTTATTATTTAAGGATAATATAAGTTTAAGTGTTGAGTTTACAGAAGGTCCTTGAATTGATATAGACTACCTGAATCTCAAATATACTATGTTTCTAAAATTGCTGCACTTTATCGCAAAATTGCACTATTGGTCTTGGTTAAGTACCACCTTGATGAAAAAAAAAACGTATCAGCTTATGTATTCACTTTTAATTGATTTACTCTCTATACCAAAACCCATAAAAAAATGATTCTCACTGTTCTCAGGTTGAATATTGATATGTGATTGAAATGTAATTAATTAATTACAAAGCCTGTAATTAATTAGATTTTTTCTTTTAATCGAGGCACATCTGTATTTATTATACCAGCTGAAGAAGGACAGCGTGTGCACTGCTCGGATTAAAAAAAACAAAACAAAAACACACACACTCACTTGATATACCTTTACTTAAAGTTCCAAACATGAGTACGGCTTTCACCACGTTCCTGTTGCATTCTGGGAGCAGTACGATGGGGTTCATGTGGGGCCAGTGGGCATCAGGACATGTTCTCACTACTCACGTGCACACACACACACACACACACACACACACACACACACACACACACACACACACACACACACACACACACACACACACACACACACACACAGGCCTGACACCTCTGCTTGTGTCATGGTTGGCTGGCCGCCCCCTGCTGGACCAATGAGATCGATGCGTTTTCTGGGTCAGCCTCTCAGGGGCAAAGTTTTGATGTTGAACATATCACACACACACACACACACACACACACACACACACACACACACACACACATGCGTGCACGCACGCACACACGCACACACACACACACACACACACGCGCACGCGCGCACACACGCACAGCCACACATACCTCACATACCTCCCATGACCTCGCATGACTGCAAGGACACCATCGCTGAGGAGAACGGGGAAGAGGGGAGGGGGAGGTGCACGAAAGAAGAACGTCAGGGAGGGATAGAGCGAGGCACGTGGGGAGAGAGAAAGAGAAAGAGAGAGAGAGAGAGAGAGAGAGAGAGAGAGAGAGAGAGAGAGATGCCTATAGCTGACTGAGACAAAGAAAGATGCAGAGATTTTTCCTCCATGAAAGATGGGGTCACGGAAAAGGTCACAAGGGTCACGGCAGTGTCAAGTTGCACACCTATCTGTCCTAATAACACACACACACACACACACACACACACACACACACACACACACACATGCATACGTTGGTATCACTGTTAGCCGGGGAGCCACGGGTCCAAAATTTGAGAGGACCTGTGATGTCATGACATACTTTTTAGTTTTGTTTTTGAAGCGGTGAAAGCCGCTTCCAAGGAGTGGCTTTGTGTGTCCCGTGCGTTCAGGATTGAGGATTGGTCAAGCTTCACATGACAATTTGGCCCTCCAGATAAAATCATTCATTCATTCAGAATTCATAAAAATATAGAACTAAAGCACATAGAAAGTATAGATCTAGAACACAGAATGTATAGATCTAGAACACAGAATGTATAGATCTAGAACACAGATTTCATAGCTCTAGAACACATAGAATAAAAAATGATGAATCATCAAAAAGAAGTGATGACCCATCACTTCTCAAGCCCTTATCAGAGTCTGCGGTGAAGAGTCTATCACCGCACATTTTAGGTGATAAGCTATCCACCTAAAGTGAGAAAACAAGTGGAGGCCATCATAGTCAGTCACGTCCTATCACTGTCACTGGCTGGTCAAGATCAACCAATCAGTGAACGGGGTGATAGGCCGATCTGTTTGAAAGTAAAAATCACACCCGATGTGAAGTGAGCGGTGGTCGTGCTTGCATAACATCTTCAATTGGTAATTGTAATACAGGCTACACACACACACACACACACACACACACACACACACACACACACACACACACACACACACACACACACACACACACACACACACACACACACATTGCTATGGCAAAACGCTGAGGAAAAATACTAGGATATAGGTCTAGGATGTAATTGGTGATGTAATATGGCTACACACACACACACACACACACACACACACACACACACACACACACACACACACATATTGCTATGGCAAAACGCTGAGGAAAACACATTGCTATGGCAAAACGCTGAGGAAAAAGACTAGGATATAGGTCTAGGATGTAATTGGTGATGTAATATGGCTACACACACACACACACACACACACACACACACACACATATTGCTATGGCAAAACGCTGAGGAAAACACATTGCTATGGCAAAACAGTGGCTACAGACACACGCACAGCCACTCTATGGAGCGGTTTACCACCGCTCAAAAACAGAGAGATGTGTCGGGGTTCGCGGTGGATAGCTCTTCACCGCGAGTAATGACGCAATGTTGTAGTTTTATGACTTAAAAAGACTGAAATCTAGCCCAAGGAATGTTTTTCATGCAAAACAAATGCTTGCAATGGATTCAGAATCACGAAGAACCCCTAGTTTGACCCCTCACATGCTACTTAAAGCAGATGTACTTTTTTTTATATCTTTCTTTTCCTGTATAGTGAAGTCGATGGGGCAGTGAATATAGAAATGTCCATAACGTTTTTTCACAATGTTTCCGGCAGAGCAGGCCTCTCATTCTGTGTACCTTAATGACCAAATGAATAGAAACAACAAAAATAAAAAGTATGTCATGACATCACATGTACTAGTGAGGACATACATAGTAGGAATAATGATATTCTCACCATTTATTTAGCAGGTTTTGTTGCACGTCAACAACGCGTCAACCTGTGAAAGGTCGAGAGCTTATAGTAATAGTCAGGGTTAACCCTGACCTGACCTAAAGAGCTTAAACTAATCCCAAACCTGAATATTTTCCTACAGTAATTGTAAGCCTAAGTCCTCCAAATATGTTTTGACCCATTTGATGCCATTTTTTATGATAAAAGTTTACTCCCCCAAAAGTTGTGATAGGCCTATTAATTAATCATCAGCAAGCATTCAATGCTCCAAGCAACAAAGGTGAACACCAAAAAAAAAGTATTGCAGGCCTGCCAGACCATTTTGGGGCGCTACCCACACGTTTGGCTGTGTTGCTCATTCCACAAATGCCAGATCCTTACAAGCTGTACCTTGTTGTAGGCGACAAATCAACGATAACAATGATATCAAACACAATACTATTTGGCATAATTAAAGGGGGGAAGTAATGGACCGAATGTTGTCAAATTTTGGGTCGCGCTACCCACACGTTTGGCTGTGGTGCTCATTCCACAAATGCTTGATGCCTACAAACTGTACCTTGTTGTAAAGGTGATGAATCAAAGATAAAAATTATATAAAACACAATACAATTCGGTATTATTAAAAACTCACTGAATGCCACCCTTTATTAAAAATCTACAAAACTGGTGCCATCCATTTTGTTTAATTTTACCTTTTTATGGGGGCCAAAATCATATTTTGTACTTAAATTACATATATAAATCTATGCTTCTATCGAAAGCCACACTACCCCTCTTACAAAGGAAAACATGTATATTTATATATATATCCTATCATTAGATTTGGGCTTCAATAGAACATGACGTAAGATGTCTTGATCATGAAGAGACACGTCCATTTTTTTTTGATAGTGGCCTAGTTGTTTACATTTTGGCCAGGCCTTTTTGCTAACATGCTATAACACTTCCGAGCCCTGCCGATCACTATCAAGGGGTCGGATCGCCGAATGGATGGCACGGATGGAACGGTGGCATTTTTTCCGTTCGAATGAGTACTTATACTTCGTCTGGGAAGCACGGTAAGTGTATAAACGAACGTGTATAGCTAATGCTAAGGTGGACGGAACCAATGTTCAGCCGGAAGTTCCGGTCTGTGTTTCCCGTCGGACTGTGTTCACCGGTGCTACAGTCAAATCGGTCGTGGCGCTGAGGCTAACGGCTAACGTTTACAGCGATTTTTTTGAAATTACAATTGTGTTATGAAAGATAAAACTTTTGATTAATTAAAAAGACGTATAGTGCGTTTATGGCACTACAGATCAAAGACGTATAGTGCGTTTACGGCGTTCAGTGAGTTAAAGGGGAGATATAATGGACCGAAGTCAAGTTTCCTTTCTTCATGTGCTGAGTTTATAAAGTGGAGTTTCACTATCTGACCGCCCCACAGGTGAGCTCAGCAGCAGAGAGAGACAGTGGAACAGAGACAGAGGCATCCAGAGACGGCCACGCCTCCCTGCTGGGGTTCATCATTGAAGGGCGCTACCTACCTATTTACTTACTTGATCAGCTTGATTGGAGCACAGCTGCGGAGCCCAGCCAGGTATTCAGGAGCCACCCCAAACAACTGCCTCTGTCTCATTCCTCACTGGTTCTTAAGCTGCTGGTCGTGGCTCACGCGGTAAGGTGAAGCTCTCCACGCATTCTCTCATCACAGACGTTAATGTGAAATGCAGTAATAGTAATTCATCTCTCGTTTACAGGCAGCCACAAGGACCCCGATACTCGCCTGATACTCACCTAAATACGTGCCGGGAAACAAAGCGCATACGACAGGAAATACGGACAGCGAGCTTACCCTGAAAAGGGAAGAATCTATGTTAAAGAAGTAATCGATCAGTTACCTTAAAGCCCTACCTTCTAAGTACTCACCTGAAGCCCTAACCTCTAAGTACTCACCTGAAGCCCTACTTCTAAAGTACTTACCTTAATGACTTTCGAGTTGCTCTACTGCTGTCTCTTTTTTTCGAAATAAACAAATGCCTGTGTTTGGCTGACATTGCACCGTCGCCGAGTGTGGCGTGGTTTTCAGTCCTTCACAATATATATAGAATATCGTCTCTGTCTGCTGTCTGGTGAAAACCTCATACATCCATCTATCTAAAATGACACTTTTAATGCTTTCCCGGATTGAAAGGTATAACAACGTATAGGCTTTCCGTGTCTAAATGGGTTGTTAAACCATATAAACAACCATTGAGTTTTCGATTGATTGTTTGAATATTTTATTAGACAGAAATGCAAAACAGCATGAGTACAGTCAAACAGTGGTGTAGAGTACATTATCTGTACTACTCCATTACATCTCGCATCCAAATATTGTACTTTTACACCACTATATTTATTTGAAAACTTTACTTTGCAGATATACAGTAAGTTATATTATTAGAAACCATACATAAACCACTTTAGCCCTATTTTATACCTATGCTATTTTCCAAAATTGTGTACTTTTACTATTTGTACTTTTAGTACACTTTCATACTTTTACTCAAGTACATTTTGAACAGAGTAGTTCTATAAGGCAGTGTTGATATTTCTACTAACACCAAAAAAAAGTATTTTCCATTGAGAAACACAGACACAAAGTGTCCCCACAAATGTCTATTTCTATTCTCAATTTATACTATACAGGGACGTTTGTCCCTCACAAGCACACACACACACTAACGCGCGCACATGCACGCACATCAGCGAGAGTCAGCAATCAGAGGGGAGCAGTGCAATCCAATATGCATGTGGAAAACATTGTCACATTTACATTCCGCGGCGGTATAGCGCTAGCGCTTAGCGCTGCGTGTGCTTGGTTGTTATTTATGCAGATTGAGGCGAGGTGAGGCGCTCCTCCGGTGCAGAGCTGCCGTTCCGCAAGCGTGTCCTCAAATTACATTCTATCTGTTCCTCCGCCGCTGTGTTGTGAATAATGGGCTCCTATCCTTTGCTGCACGCTCTGGAGTAATTGCCGGCCGCGCTGACTCTCTCTCTCTCTCTCTCTCTCTCTCTCTCTCTCTCTCTCTCTCTCTCTCTCTCTCGCTCGCTCCTGTCTTCTCCGAACGAATAATTGTGTAACTTTTTTTTTCAATTCACGTGGAAGATGAAAAAATAAAAAAACTTTTCCTGTTGCTTAAAGCCGCGAAACAAGGGGGAGGTGGGGGCAGAGAGCGACCTTTGGAGTCAGCCAACGCTCACATACAAGTGGTTCTCAAACTCTATCTTGCCGCGGACCCCCCATCCACGAAACTATGTTCCTTGCCTATTATTATTCATTAATTTTTTCCCCCCACAAAATAAATCTTGTTGATTGTCTATTTTCAAATGACCGTCTTTAAGGTCCTTCTCTGTGGACGTTACCCATGGCGCCCTGGATAGAGCAGTGCCTTCTATTGCTGTTAGGGGCGGGTGTAGTAGCCTACTAACTAGGACTAATTATATGAAGATACGGTTGAGGAGCAGAGCCAGCAGTGCCAATTAGCTATAACTGTATTACATTCAATGCAATAAATGGCTAAATCTGTGGGCTATGGGCTGAGCCAGGCTGAACTAGTCCAAACCAGCCCGACCACAGGCTGAAACAGTCCAAACCAGTCCAAACCCAGGCTGAACCAGTCAAAACCAGTCTGAACCAGTCCCAACCAGCCCGAACACAGGTTGAAACAGTCCAAACCAGTCCAAACCCAGGCCGAACCACTCCAAACCAGCCCAAACCTAGGTTGAACCAGGCTGAACCAGAATGAACCAGAATGAACCAGGCTGAACCAAGTCGGGCTGATGCATGCTGGGTATGTGAGGTGATGTTTAAGATGCAGAGTTCTGAGACGACCTTACGGGACAAACCCATCGACCTGATAGACATTACATTCTACACACACTGAGCATTCCATCATGACTCATCCGTGTGTGTGTGTGTGTGTGTGTGTGTGTGTGTGTGTGTGTGTGTGTGTGTGTGTGTGTGTGTGTGTGTGTGTGTGTGAGTGTGTGTGTGTGTGTGTGTGTGTGTGTGTGTGTGTGTGTGTGTGTGTGTGTGTGTGTGTGTGTGTGTGTGTACCTCTCTCTCCCACGTACACACTATGCATACGGATAAACGTATGCATGCAGCACATGCAGTATATTCACACACACACACACACACACACACACACACACACACACACACACACACACACACACACACACACACACACACACAGTTACAAGGCACAAAAAAATCATATGCACTAATAAACATGCATACATTATATAAGCATATCTACAAACACACACACACATACACACACCTCTGCGTACCTCGAAAACTGCATACTGACACAGGCATGCGCGTACGGATACACACACCCTCTCTCTCTCTCTCTCTCTCTCTCTCTCTCTCTCTCTCTCTCTCTCTCTCTCTCCTTTTCTGTGAAGATGTCGGATGAGAGAGAGCCTCCATCTACATAATGAATCAGCAGAGAGTACTGTATGGCTGGTTTACATTGCAGGCATACGTTTACATGTATTAGCATCACTTTAAAATCTTCTAGAGGATAGCGGTGAGATGAGGTCAGGCTCACAGCCGTCAATAATATTGAATATGTTTACGAAAAACCTTTCTCGTAATAACCATAGTGAAACGATGAATTTGTTCGTTCGTTATGCAGCATGGAGCCAAGCACGTCAAAGAATGTAGTTGGCAGAATGTAGTTATCATGGTAACTCGATTCTGCCAAGCCATCTTGTGTAACTATGTAATGCAAGCTTGCTTTCCCATCTACCGCACATGAGCATCATGGAGTCACAGAGGCAGGCTGACAAAACTAAAATGCTTAAAAAGTTTCAACCGATCCATTACTTTTTCCAGACGGTCGGAATACAGACACAATGTAACATACACATCCCGGGACTGCATTATTATTATTATTTTTATACGTTACAGAAAAGGCTTTCACTTCAACACGGAAAGAGTGAAAGTCCCTTTCCTGCAGCTTAGAACTGCTGCCTGCAGCGAGTGTAGAGGGGGAGAGGTGATGATGATCTCACAGTGTCACAGACAGAGAGTATAGACGTTGGATCATCATAATAAACATTATCGGCTAATTGTCGCCTATTTTCAGTTGTCAGCTATTTTCACAGTAACGAGTAGCCTAACTTATGAAGATGCGAAGATGTGTGTGTTCATAACTCAGTATATTTTGCCTTTCAAGTATGCTCCACAGCAAAGGAATGTTTCAATGAGGATGATTTTTTTTTTAAATTATTATTATTATTATTTATTTATTTTTCAGGTTCGTTCCATATTAGAGGGTAGGCTTTCATGCAAACACCTAGGTCAAATGTACTGATGGTGTACTCTTGCCCAGCTTCAGAAGATGCAACTTGGCTGCATCTAAGGCATTCTTGAATGGTTGACAAGTCTGTTGAGAGCATTGATCATGAGATAACACACAATTGTGGTGAGGCATTTGGGAGAACAGCCAGTAACTGACACCCAGCCTGATAAACCAGGGATGTGCTGATACCCGGAGTTGATTTTACGAGCAATGACCCAAATGAGATCAGTATCTGATTTTGAGTGGCTGCATGTCATGTGGATAAAGCATTTGAATTGGATGCTGCCAGTACTGGTCGTTTCCGCAATGTGTAAGTTGCCGAATCCAGAGCAGGACTTTTAAATGACTTTGGGCCAAGCTTATTGATCAGAGAGGTTATGCTCTTGGATCTGAAGAGATGACATAGTGTCATACATAGCAAAATGTTTTTTTTATTTTTCCATTGGCCTCTATAAATGTCTTAGGAAATGGATGTTGCTAGACTTTCCTCCTGGTGTGATGGCTTTCTCTCACCACAGATCAGGTTTAATACAAATTGTAAAACCTCAACAAATTCACCTTTTTCGGATCTGGGATAGCATGAGCTGTAGGGGTCCACGTCAGTGGTTCAGACTTTTTGAATGTTTTTACGATTTTCTTGTGAAGGTCATGGCTATTTACTCCAATCAGTATTTCAGATCTCATAAGCTTGTCTTCAAAGATTCTTGGGATTGACAAAACACTAATGTATCTTTGTATGGGCAAGATGAGAAGTCAACACTATCTTTCTTTCTTCATCTTCCATTGGCCTGATGTACTGCTCTATAAATGTCTTACTTTCCTCCCGATGTGATGGCTTTCTCTCACCACAGAATATTAGGTTTAATACATTATTGTAAAAGCTCAACAAAATCACCTTATTTGGATCTGTGATAGCATGAGCTGTAGGGGACCGTGTCAGTGGTTCAGAATTTTTAAATACTTTTACGATTTTGTGAACGTCATGGCTTGTTGTGACTTGTTATTTGAGAAGCAGCTCCTTTTCCAAACTGTGTCAAGGTATCATTAAGATAAGCAAGTTTGACAACCTAACATTTTTGAATAACTTTTGTTTTTAAATGGCCATACACCTGCGTGAAAGCTTTACTGATCATTGTATTCTCTGTAGATGCTGCATCTGTACCGCCAAGCTAGAGGTGCACGCTCAAAATACTGCTTGCGCCAGCAGTCATGAAATTGTCCTTGTATGCAAGTCTGTCTCAATAGATTTGTATGCATTTGATTGGAATTTCTTCAATATATATCTATGGCAGAAGCTTTCCTCTCTATGCCACTTTTGCAGAATCTGCAATAATTGCTGAAAAACCCAGAATAATCCACACACGCACGTTTTGATCTAGTGGAGTCATTTTCTGCTTTGGCATGTTCTTGCTAAGGCACAATTAGCATTAACACATCGGATGCCCACGTGATCTCTGACGTCTAATTTGCTGGTGCCCATGGCAACGCGTCATTTTACCTACCGGCGAGAGTACTGGCGAGAAAAGTAATCAGAGTAAATGTAATCCGAGTATGTCCTGTTTATTTCGCGAAAATCTTTTCTTTCAGTCAGGACCGTTTTTTATCATTTCTAAGCCACAGTGTTTGTGTTACGGCATGTAGAAGAGGCTGCCGTTTTGAGAAAAAAATTAAAAAAGGAAGGGAATCCGGAGAAAACAGCACTTTTGTGCAGCCGGTAAACAGGAAGTCAACGAGCCACACAGCACGTCCGGGTGACGTAATTGCGCGCTGCATGTTGGGAAATAGAGTTGTTTCATCACCGCGGTAGCCAAGTGCAGTAGCTACAGTACAGTATAGTTTACTGTACAACGCGTCAAACGCGTCGTTGGGCACTCGTAAAGATCAAATAGATTGACGCGTAGACACCACGTGGGCACCCGATGTGTTAAGGAAAAAAATGGGTGTAGTCCAGGGCAGGAATTTCATGGAGGCCATGAAGGTCATTCCCACTGTTGCCCCTCAGTTTGGCCTTGTGCCCCTCAAACCAATGGCATGACCTGAGGCCTGAGTGGCATGACCTGAGGCCTGACCTGAGACCTGAGTAGACACCGGTGTCTCTTTCTTGTCATGTAGACACCAGTGTCTTTTGTTGAGATTCGAAAACTTAACTCCCCCGAGTCACCATCTTTAAACCAATCCAGTTACTTTGATTGGTGCAGGGCTGAGCATGGATCAGATTGTAAATACCATAATTTATCTATTTCACTGCAGATTAGGTTATCATCCCTAACCCTTAACCCCTGTTATGTATAGACAACCACCGCGGAGCCAGCCATTATCCCTTACATAAAATCCGTTAAACTTGAGCAGATGTGTGGTCTTTTACTAGTGAAATCAGGAATTAATTCACACACATTTTGTATACCACCACAGTCAGATGTATGTGTCATTTTGTTTTTTCATATCATATGAATGTCATTAAATGCAGTGTGCCATGTCAACATACATTTTAATGACATCCCATCAAAGTTCTGACATATTTTGATTGTCATGACATTGTTCTAAGGATCATTAGAGCAATATCATTAGCAATAATCCACCTATCTCCCCAACTTCCTCCCCAGTCAAAGTTCAGATTTGAATGAATGTAGAGTTGTGTGACTTAATTTAATTGACGTTTAAAACAATATTTTTCTCACACTTCTGCCAGTGTGCTAGTGATCACCTTCCCTTGTGGCACCCGTGCCGAAGGTTGCTTACCCCTGCTATAGAGTGTCAGTAACAGCGGTCTCCCTATCTCTCCAACTCTTTAATAAACAGAAAATATATTTTCAGGTAGGTGACAAAATGTCAGCCAATCAGGAGAGTAGCCATTTTTCAGCTCCATTTATAGTTCCAATGTTGCTAATTTCTTTGTGTCATACATTATTTGTGTCATCCCTTCCAATTCCACTTGTTTAATCTGTTGTCTGACAGGTGTCCACAGCCAAACACCAATTTGGGGTCCTCGGCACAAAAACGTTAGAGAACCACTGGTCTGATTTATAACAAATTCAGGGGTCCTTGACATAATAAAGTGTGAGAAGCACAGTGTGCCCAGCCATTCCTCATTATGCACAATGACACAACAGCAGGGGAAAAACATCCAGGTTGTTGATTAGTGGGTTTGCCGACTCAACAGGAAGCCCAGACATCTTGGATTGGTTTGTCTCTTAATGGCAACCGTGTGTGTGTGTGTGTGTGTGTGTGTGTGTGTGTGTGTGTGTGTGTGTGTGTGTGTGTGTGTGTGTGTGTGTGTGTGTGTGTGTGTGTGTGTGTGTGTGTGTGTGTGTGTGTGTGTGCGCGTGCGTGTGCGCGTCTGCTGTCCACCACAACATACCAGAGTGCTGGAAAGTAACTAAGTACATGACTCTGTTCTGTACTTACAGTATGATATGAGGTACTTTTACTGTAATCACGTATTTCCATTTCCTACTTCTACTCCACTACTTCTCACAGGAAAAGGCACTTTTCAGTTATTGGACAGCTTTAGTTAGTAGTCACTTTGCGGATTTAGATACATACTTTAAGTGATAAATGATGATATATTACCAGTAAGACTCCCTAATCGGGAGCTAAGCGACCGTCAGGTCACATGTAATGGGACAGACCCATGTTAATGACAGGACTCTAGACATACTGTGTACTGCTTTGTGTGATTTAAGGGCAAAATCTGTAGGAGCAGTGTCAAAAAATGTGTTTTGCAAGAATCAGCCTCATGGTGGAGCTAGAAGAGGGCCATGTGAGAAATGAGGTGGAGGTTGTGGATTGGCAGCCAAGGAGTGTGTGTGTGCAAAGTTTGGCATGGATAGGGGCAACGGTGGCGGAGATATGAGTAGGGGAAAAGTGTGACGTGACGTGACGTGACGTGACGTGACTGACCACGGCCCCATATTATGAGGGAAATTATTTGGCGACCAGGACTAAGAAAAACCATGCACCCACTCGTATTGTACATAATTCCCAAGTAAATTGTTTAAGAACCGCTGAGCTAAACAGCTTGTGCATGTGTGCCTCAGCATACTCGCTGCTTGTTAGCCTCGGGATCCAGGCTTTCTGCTTGTGTGTGTCTCGTGCATGCAACAACACTCGGTCAGTGGAGGCGGAACTTTGTCTGTGTGTGTGTGTGTGTGTGTGTGTGTGTGTGTGTGTGTGTGTGTGTGTGTGTGTGTGTGTGTGTGTGTGTGCGCGCGCGCGCGCATGTGAGGAGTCAAGGCATCCTCTTCACGGGGTTTCAACTACCGTCTTTTGTTTTTCTTTCTTTTTTTCTTTTTTACCATTTCTTGATGAAACATAATTTGATATTTTTTTGATGCCAATTCACAACTCCCAACGGCACCTTCCGGCGACCCCACTTTGGGTCGGGACCCATTGCTTGAGAACCGCTGTAGTCATTCAAATAAGCCCCACGTTTACAAGCTGCAACATTAAAGTGATGAAGACATGAATGCATTACCAAAGGGTGGGTTATAATGCGGGCCAACATAGTGAAGAGGGATTTCAGGAGAAAAGGCCTTCTATGAGGAGGTTAGAGTCATTTTGGGGTAAAACTGGGGAACCAGGCCATTTACCGTACATAATTCAAGGGTGCTAAATAAAAAAACCTTTTTGACCTATGTTTGATCTATACTTTCTATGTGCTTTAGTTCTAGTTCTCAATGAATGAATGATTTTGTCTGGAGAGTCAAATTGTCATGTGAAGCTTGGCCAATCCTCAATTCTTCATTCTGGACATGCACAGGACAGACAAAACTAACCAATCACAGCGCAGAGATGCACGGGACAGGTACGGGACACAAGCCACACCTTGGAAGCGGCTTTTACCGCTTCAAAAAGGGAAGCAAAACTGACAAATAAAGTGTCTATATCTACGTTCTGAGAGTCAGACAATGTGATTAAGGCATTTTAATGGAATAGTGGTAAGCCTACTCCTTGATATGCAGATTAGTGGCCACCATTACAGAAAACTGTTTAGTTTAGTATTCACACACAACCCTTATGTTTGCTCCTACATCTAGTTTATAGGCCTATGTATTCCCACAAAGCTTGCCATTGGCAAAGCTTCATGGGATGCTTAACCCTGCAAGGCCCACTGTCGCTTTTTGGACAAATTTTTATTTTATCAAAAAAAGAGTTTAAATAATTTGTTTTCCTGTTCTTTTTTTTTACATTAACATCACCATTGGATCCTATTGTTTAGTGTTACAATGCCATCTGCCATGATATTTGCATAATATGAATACCCCCCACAGAGGCTGACATCTAGTCTATTCATTTCTTCCCATCCACAACAGGTTTGCAAGATGGCAATGGCCTGCTGTGTTCTCCACAACATTGTCAACTACCATGGTGTAACGCTTCCATGTGCAATGGAAATTGCGCCCCTGGACATCCCAGTGGAACCTAATGGCGCTGAGGACAACAGGACTGGCACTGCGCCAACAACTAAGCGCTCGTTTAAGGATGCATCAGTGTTAATTTTGTTGACTATAAAGACTAAGACCAAAATTCTAAAAGACTACAAGATTTTTATATTTTGTCAATAAGACTAGACTAAAAAAATTTCAGAAGACTAAGACTAAATCTAAGTCTAAACACTGGTATGTAACTGCAATGAAATTAAAGCCAAATACATCTTTTATGTATGGTTTATTTTGACCAAGTAACAGGCAGTAGAAGACAATGACTTGTTCAGAGTTATGTGGTTATATTTAGCCTAAACGTCTTAGCCTAAAAGACAAAGACTAAAAGATTAAGACTAATCCCTACAAACTAAAGACTAAAATATTTTGATATTTATTCGACTAAGACTAGACTAGACTAAAACATTTTCAGAAGACTAAGACAGGACTAAGACTAACACGGTGCGTTATTCAAAAGATTAAGACTAAATCAAAGTTTGCTGAACAAATTAACACAGGGATGCATATAGACACATGAAGCAAATTTAAAAAATAAACGTATCATTGATTCTGGTTCTGGTTTCTGATGAGAGCCCTCGACAATTCCTTCACAGCAGTGGCAAGCCTCCCAATCCCCTGCTCAGGGACATGCTGGGCCCCTGATTCAGCCCGGGAAAAAGATTTGGAGAGGCCCTCACTGCCCTCTCTCTCTAAAGAGAGAGAGATCTCTCTCTATAGCGCTGCTATACTCAAAGATTTGCCATTTCAGATCATGACAAGTGACAAGCCAGTGGGCCAATTATTGTACATGAGTTATATTTCGTCGTTGTCGGTTGGAAACCTTGTATGTCCAAAACCGTTTGTTTTGTATTATCATTTTAAAAATGATTTAAACTAGTGAAAACAGCCGATCTACAAGCACACAACAGCTGCGAGGCGTTATGTGCTGTTGTGTGCTGTTTTCACTACTTTTGTGCAACAGCCTTGTATGATGAAGCGAAAAAAAATGTATACATTTGAAACTTGGAGATACGAGGTTTCTGTCCGACAGTGACGATTTACTTTGTTGGCCGCCCAGCCCCCAAAATGGAACGAAGGCCGACATTTTATTTTTATTCTTTTCCTAATGGCTTGCCTGGACCGGCCGGGAATGAACCGGCCGTTCGGGAGTTGTCCCGCTTTCCCCAATGGCCAGCACGTCCCTGCCCCTGCTCCACAGCTGTGGCGATCCTGTCAACCCCCGGCCTGCTCCATGCTCTCCACCGCCCTCAGCAACTGCTCCTGGTTGTGGAGCACCGCTGCCGACACCACCTCCACCCGCTCAGGACCAGACGTGGTGGCGTCAGCTGGAGCTCTGGAGCGCACATGGGCATAAAACGGACAAGGACGTAATTAATTCCCATATATGGGTATGTTCTGACATCACATCAACTATATATGGGCATAAAATATATGGGCATAAAAGGGACAAGCCCAGGGACATGCTGGGCCCCTGATTCAGCCTGGGAAAAAGAGTTGTAGAGGCCCTCATTGCGCGCTATAGAGAGAGATCTCTCTCTATAGCGCTGCTGCTACTCAAATTTCAGATCATGACGAGTGACAAGCCAGTGGGCCAATTACATGAGTTATATTTCGTCATTGTCGGGTGGAAACCTTGTATGTCCAAAACCATTTTAAAAATGATTTAAACTAGTGAAAACAGCTGATCTACAAGCACACAACGCCTCACACCGCGAGGCGTTGTGTGCTTGTAGATCTGCTGTTTTAACTACTTTTGTGCGACAGCCTTGTATGATGAAGCAGGGCTTTGCTTTGCGAAAAAATTTACACATTTGATTCTTGAGGATACAAGGTTTCTGCCCGACAGTGACGATTTACTTTGTTGGCCGCCCAGCCCCCAAAATGGAACGAAGGCCGACATTTTATCATAATTTTTTTCCTAATGGCCGGCCTGGACCGGCCGGGAATGAACCGGCCGTTCGGGAGTTGTCCTGCTTTTCCCAATGGCCAGCATTAATCTATCTATAAATGCGAGAAGTCTCTGTGTGTCTGTAATCCGCGTATCTCGAGAACCGTTCGTCCCACCGGCTTCAGATTCGGCACGCGCGTTCCCCGCCGCGGCACGGAGTGCAGTGCCGGGTCTCGACCCGACCCGACGCGCGGTTTTCCCGAACCGGCGCGAAACGTTCGGAATCTCCTTATTTGATTGTTGGTTTATTTGGTTGATTGTTGACATCAGGCTGTTCCGGAGGAAATCGGCGAAAGCTCTGACTCATTGTGACATCACTTCATAAAAGGCTCTGACATCACGTACGCCACATGAGTCAACAAAAAATCTCTGTGAGTGTGTATGTATGTATGTAATCCGCGTATCTCGAGAACCGTTCGTCCCACGGGCACGCGCGTTCTCCATATATGGGCATAAAATGAATGCCCCCATATATGGGCATAAAATGGATTGCAGACAGACAGATATCTCCATATATGGACATAAATGGACAGAGGCAAACAGATGGTCAAAGATCTCCATATATGGGCATAAAATGGACGCAGACAGATGTCTGCAAACAGATGTTCAAAACGGGTCCTATGACAACAGGTATAATGAGGTTTGCATTAAAGGGGGAACCGGCACTGTGTCTGCAACACAGTTGGAGGCACAGACAGATACTCCATATATGGGCATAAAATGGACGCAGATAGACAGATATCTCCATATATGGGCATAAAATGGACCCAGAACTATAACTGCAGTGATCTCCATATATGGACATAAAATGGACAGCGACATACAGACAGACAGATACAGATAACTCCATATATGGGCATAAATGGACACAGGCAGACAGATGGTCAAAACGGGTCCTATGAAAACAGGTATAATGGGGTTTGCATTAAAGGGCGGGGCATTCATTCCCTATTTACATTGTTCAGAGTTGGCCAGGTCGCCGACTAGACGCTGGAAGGGCGGCCCAGCTTCTAGTAATAATAATAATTGGTTGGGGATGCGCTCTTCCATGGGCGACGCCGGTGGTCTCGTGTCCTGCCCCCCTCCCATGGCAGACACACAGCTTTGTCTTTTGGCCATACGGGTCTTGACATTTAGCTTCGTGTCAGACCATTTTTTCTAACCTCAGCCACAGACCATTGGTGGATTGGATACTTTATGAAGTTTGCAAAACAGTAGAATATAGTGATGCGACAATACAATGTAAAACGCAAAGCCCTATGGGCTTGTTTGGTCCTGTGTCTATTAAATGAATTGATTCACCTCGGCAGCACGGACGACTTTAACATCATTTGTGATGGCTGTCCAAGCCACAGCTTTAGCTGGTTTGTGGACACCCGATGTTGTGGATGAAAATATAATAATAATTATTTTTATATTTTTTGCTCCACTCCATGGAGGAGCGCCATTATTTTGTTTTCGCTATAATTCTTCCGAATGCAGCATCCTTGAATTATGTAAAATGGCTGATAAAGAACAATACAGACATCACGTGTTCAGCAGTCACAGTAGCAAATGACACTGATCATCTCCTACTGTAGGTCAGTGGTTTTCAACCCCTTTCATATCAAGGTCAATTATTTATTGTGCTTTTGAGATTTAGCCTCTCGGACCCCAAAAAGATTGTGTCCATTCCATGCTGTATTGATGTGGTACCATAGAAGATATAACAGATCATTGATCAAAAGAACACTTATTGTGACCGAAGATGAGAAACCTCACAGCTTGTCCACATCCGTCCGTTTGTCCGTCCGTTCGTGTAGACGTGTACAAATTTTTACGGTCTATGGGTTTGCCGCTCTGACATCATGCTCTGATGTCACTGTGATGTCAGGGGAACCACTCTACCACAATGGGCTTTCCGCTCTGGCTTCACTGTGATGTCACAATAACAGAATCCCTTATATGCCAATATATGGAGTTCCCTGATGTCATCAATATTAATGATGCCCTGTTAGAGAGATCCCTGTGAACAAATCCCTTTTATGCCCATATATGCCTAATCCCTTTGGGGATAAATAAAGCATATCTCATTTCATCTCATCAGGGCTATTCTCTAATTGGGTAGACTTCTTGTAAATTAAGTAATGGAGATGTTTAACAATAATTGACTCTCAAAGGGCTTAAAAGTAAACAAAATGCAACCTCTCGCAAGAGTTAAAGACCTGTAAGGGTCCATTTAATTTCCACGTATATGCGAGTGTGAGTGTGTGTGTGTGTGTGTGTGTGTGTGTGTGTGTGTGTGTGTGTGTGAGTGTGTGTGTGTGTGTGTGTGTGTGTGTGTGTGTGTGTGTGTGTGTGTGTGTGTGTGTGTGTGCATATACTGTACGTGAGTGTGTGCATGCAACCAACAGGACATGATTCAGCAAGAGCTGTGTTTTGGGTTTTTCTTTAATGAAGCACCCGGACACACACACACACACACACACACACACACACACACACACACACACACACACACACACACACACACACACTCACACACTCTACACACTCTATACACACACACACACACACACACACACACACACACACACACACACACACACACACACACACACTCACACACTCTACACACTCTATACACACACACACACACACACACACACACACACACACACACACACACACACACACACACACACACTACACACACTGTACATACCTATGAACTAGCCAAACTCAAGCCAACACACATTTAAGCGAGTCAGCAACACATGTGCTCTCACACGCGCTCGCTTGCGCGCACACACACACCCATTTCATGCCAGAGCAAGCAGAGTTCAGCTGACACAATGACTGGAATGCTTTACAGGTGTCGGAAACACTGGGGAAACCCTAACACACACACACACACACACACACACACACACACACACACACACACACACACACACACACACACACACTGACAGGCAGGTGGGATTGTGGGAGATGAAAGACTGACATCATCCGCAGTGAAGGTGCTCTCCATGTTAGTAAAGACGGCCATATAAGGCCATGCTGTGTGTGCGTGTAGGTGTGTAGGTGTGTGTGTGTGTGGGGGGGGTGTAAGTGTCATACAACGTGTTGTTGGACGTGTGCGTTTGATGTGTGCGCCTGTGATGTGGTCGTGTGTGTGTGTGGGTGGGTGTGTGATGTTGATTGAACCGAGGTGACTCATCAAACAGCGGGAGATGTTCAAACACCCTGTTGTGGTCAGTGACACACACACACACACACACACACACACACACACACACACACACACACACACACACACACA
>NC_137828.1:17327994-17330494 GCF_963921795.1 Nannobrachium achirus | reverse complement strand
TGCCACTATAGGATGGTATGCTCACTGTATTGTCTTCCTTATCTGACTCTCTTCAATACAGCAATTTATTGATAGTCCTTTGGCTCGTCTCTGTCTTATTTTGGTTATGGATTTATCCATATCCATATTTATTTAACTTAATAATTTATTTATCAGCCCCCCTTTGAAAAAAGTTTGGACACCCCTTCGGTAAGACAGCCGTGTAGACAGTGTAGGAGAGAAAGACTGTAGGAAAGCTGAGAGGGAGGGCGTTTATAGGAGGTACACTATACCGGAACAAGAGAGGGAGCCGGCGTAGGAGTAAAATTACTAGGAAACGCGAGGGAGACAGTGTATAGGAGAGAGACACTTATCGTCGTTGTCGGGTGAAAACCTCGTCCAAAACCGTTCGTTTTGCATGATTTAAACTAGTGAAAACAGCCGATCTACAAGCACACAACGCCTCGCACCACGAGGCGTTGTGTGCTTGTAGATCTGCTGTTTTCACTACTTTTGTGCGACGGCCCTGTATGATGAAGCAGGGCTTTACTTTGCGAAAGTAACATACAAATTTGAAACTTGGAGATACGAGGTTTCCACCCGACAACGACGTTATGCTGTTTACAGATCCAACTAATTAGCAACGTTCTCTGTGTCACGGCTGACGCTGTTGCTTTCCAATGAACTACTTCCCTCTCCACTCACTTGCACTTAGCGTGTTTTATTAACGGCAAGCTAGACAGCTCAGTAATCATCAGTAACAATGGGATCATGTCCTGCCTGTCAGCGTTAGTGTATCTGGTACCACAAGCAGCGCCGTCCGTGACTCATGACTTGACTCAGCACTCGCAGCGTTCACTCTCAGACCCAGCTGAGTCAAAGCAGCTGTCCAAGTTATGAGCTCTGAGCTATACGCAAGAGAGGGAACGTTCCAGCGGTCAGGGAGAGAGAGAGAGAGAGAGAGAGAGAGAGAGAGAGAGAGAGAGAGAGAGGGAGAGAGAGGGAGAGAGAGGGAGAGAGTAGTTGTAGTACAAGGCAGAGTGCGAGGCAGACAGTGATTGCGAGTATTAGGTGTACTGTGTTGAGCTATAAATAGCTACGCTTAAATCAAGCATTTCCAAACTTTTCAGGCCCCGATATACTAGGCTACTACTAATAATACTGTGAAAATAGCCGACCTACAAGCTCACAGCTCATTGTGACCTTGTAGAGCGGATATTTTCACAATATTAGAAAATGTGACCAATTTGGTATTAAAAAGTCCTCAGGCCGGGGCCACACATGTGTATGATGATGATTTGTTAAGTTAAAATTTATATTAGTGTTATTTTTTAAACCAAATATCCCCCGGGTCAAAATGACCCGCGAACAGTACCAAGGTGAAGTGAATCTGAACAGAACCAAGGTGAAGTGAATCTGAACAGAATTGGTCAGAATTTATTGAGAGGATTGCCCCTTGAGATGCAGCATCTCATTTTAGTGGAGGTCCTAAACACATAAGTAACATTACATTCAGTACAACAACACATGACTAAACACACAAGTAACATTACATACAGTACAAAAAAAACACATGACTAAGACATTACATACAATGCAAACACACAACACGTACAGTACAGTTAGCTTGCTCACCATCTCCCACCCTTACCACACACAACCCCAACTCATTTAAGCAAAATGCGAGTATGCAATACTTTGGCTTAAGTAAAACAAGAAATAATAAGGGTAATAATAATAATAAATAAATAAATTGAGATAAATAAAGCTGAGATAAATAGAACTGTGTTATACATAACCTCAACTCTTAGTGCTTGTCAAGGTGTGGGGGTCACCACTTAAAATATGATTATTTTGTGGGTCTCGGCCTGAAAAGGTTGAGAACCACTGGTTTATAGCACCATACATAATTGTCAAGTGCACACATATGTAAATCTCTCCTCCCCACACTACAGTATCTCATAAGGAAACTTGAGCACACATCAGTTTCAATTTAGGACAGATTGAAAAATAACTTTTTACTTGACCTTTAACCACTAGAACCCCAGAGTCCCTATTCTGGGCGGAACGTTAGCCAACAATAGCAGATCTACAATCTGTGTTGTTGTCTTTGGCAAAGAGATTTGGTGTACATGGAAAAATAACACACCTACTACAGTGCAACTCAGGTCAGTTTTACTATGTATCTAGAGTGGGGTAAACTGAAACACTTTTTGCTCCCGTTTAGGCGAATTAAAAGATATATCAGTAAAAATGTACACATTTCCCAGTAATTTGGGATGTTTCCTAACAATGGAAGTTATCAGAGTGTATTCAAGACACTTTTTACATTTGTTCCCCTTTAGGCGAACTAAAAGACATATCAGTAAAAAATGTACACATTTCCCAGTAATTTGGGATGTTTCCTAACAATGGATGTTATCAGAATGTATTCAAGACAAAAGGCAGTGAAAATATGATTATTAAAAAAAAAGTGCTCTTGTGTCTCAGTTTATCCCAGCACCGGGGTAAACTGAGACAG
>NC_137828.1:17315494-17322994 GCF_963921795.1 Nannobrachium achirus | reverse complement strand
CAACGCCTCGCAGTGAGCATGTAGATTGGCTATTTTCACAATGTTCGCCCCTTGCTTACTTAATATTTGACAGTTTGGCCAGTCCTGTCGAATATTTGACTATTCAAATACTTTGAGGTCGAATAATTCAAATACCCTACTGTGCCCTACTGTGCACTTGGAGGTTCAAGATAATATTTTGTTAAAGAAACAACAATGTTTCCTCAGGTGTTGATGAATTAAATGCATAGGACCAGAATGGAAACACGTCCCCAGGACAATGTCTGGCTGCTCTTCTTGCTGTTTACATTCCTGACTAATAAAGTATTCAATCGAGCGATCAAATCAGCTTGGGATAAACCGTTGAAGCAAATGACAAACAGTATTTCTATGTTTTGCATTCACTTGGTATAAAACTTGTTTTTCTTTTTTCTTTTCTTTTTATCACTCTCTCTGTCTGAAATGTGAAGGCATTTGCAGGACATTTTCTGGAAAAGAGCAGTAAATACGTAAGAGTTGAAACGTCACATCTGTACAAGTCATATCTGTACATTAACAGTCATTTATTTTAATATCAGGATATTAAAAGCGGCATAGCACAGGGGTAGAGAAACCGTTATTAGAGCACGAAGGGTTCCCAGTTCGAATCCGGGCTCCCCCTGAGTGAATGTCGAAGGGTCCTTGGGCAAGACTCTGAACCCCTAGTTGCTCCCGGTGAGCAGGTTGGTGCCTTGCATGGTTTCCTCCGCCACCGGTGTATGAATGTGTGCGTGAATGGGTGAAGGTAATGCACAATCTCTGTAAAGCGCTTTGGATAAAAGCGCTATATAAATGCACCATTTACCATTTATATCATTAGAGGGGGCACAGTGGTGCAGTCGGTAGCGCTGTCGCCTCACAGCTAGAAGATCCTGGGTTCGATTCCCTCTGGGGACACTGGGGGCGCTGGATACGTGTTCTCTCCTCCGCGTCATCATTGCCCACACCCTAAGTGGGGCTGGCAAAAGAGCCTTTCTGTGTGGAGTTTGCATGTTCTCCCCGTGTCTCCTATAGGGTAGGTACCCTCACAAAAAAACATGCAGTAATCCTGGTCTCTATACTGCCTCCCTCTGGCCAACCAGGGGCGCCTGATGGAGGGGAAAGGATCCGGTTGGAATAACGATTTCCTTCCACGCGCTACGTCCAACCAGGGAAGCTCCCCCCTGCCAGGTGATAAGAAGCGGCGTGCTCACTCCTCATGTACTGAAGGAAGCATGAGCTCAGTTCGAGGCTCTCCCCAGGTTGGCAGAGGGAGTGTAGCGCCCAGGATTACAGCTTAGGCACTGGGTGAAAAATGGGTTACAACATTGTGGGATAAAAACATTAAAAGAGGATGGATATCATTATGTTTAAACATGGTGGTCAGTGTTTATCGTCATTCTGTGGGGTAAATCGCTCTCTCACAACCTTAAAGGTGATACACCATGAAATTTCACTTTTCCTATTTTAAAACCTTTTTTTGGGGTCCCACTAGCACCTTCTATCCTCACAAAGTCCCATTTCTGACCGTTGTGTCTTTCTCTGGTTTTGAGAAGGCGAAGGTTAAAAGTATCCCACGGGTTCTCAAAACAGGCGTTGGTAACCCTAACCCTAACCCTCAGGAGTGGTAATTTAGCCTTAGAAAAACGTTTTTGGGACATAAACAATATGACATAAATACTTTTTAAATGAATGGTGTATCATCCTTAACCCCTTAACCTGCCATATACTAGAGCGTATCCTGTGTGTGTGTGTGTGTGTGTGTGTGTGTGTGTGTGTGTGTGTGTGTGTGTGTGTGTGTGTGTGTGTGTGTGTGTGTGTGTGTGTGTGTGTGTGTGTGTGCGTGTGTGCGTGCGGTGTGTATGATGTGCTGAATCACTTCAGGCCCTTTGTGGTGTCAAGGTCTGAGTCTGTCGAATGTCTGAATGTGGACGTACTGTACAAGCGCAGTGTGTTTGTGTGTGTGTGTGTGTGTGTGTGTGTGTGTGTGTGTGTGTGTGTGTGTGTGTGTGTGTGTGTGTGTGTGTGCGCGCGCGCGTGTGTGCGCTTTATGAATGGACAGTCGTGACTTGAGTTCAGCCGGAGACATCAAAGGTTTTGAAAGCATTCATTTCAACAGATGTTTTTTCTGTTTATACTGTATCTGTCTGGGGGTCTCTGGTCTGCTCTGGGGGTATATGGGAGCATGGGACCACTATACCTGTGTAAATCCCCCCAGCATGAAAGACTATCTCACTATAGTATCGTAGAAGACAACTGAGACAGACCTCCATCAGAAGGAATAAATACCTAGACACAGGCATGTGCACACATAGACATCAAAGGGGGCTTGAGCCCCTGCCCTTGTATCTGTCTGTAAAAAGTGCCCTCTTCAGACCATGAACACATTTTTTACTATTGTGAAATAAATGGAAATGCCCCCACTTTCCATGGCATACCTGAAGCAAGCATTCAGGAGAATTGCAGCGCAGTGGGACACGTTGTGAGCTTGGAGGTCTGCTATTTTCGAGATTTTCACCAAAAGGCCCTCAGAAATGTCAGCCTCTGCCTCTCTAACGTCCCTGCCTAGACATAAGACTGTCACCATCATCGCCTTTTATACTGTAGTTGATGATTAACTACTTAATTCCTCAAAGGAATTAAATGAATTAAAACACTTTTAGTTAATCAGAATATGCTGTACTGTCACATCAGAGCGGTGCTAATTTTGACAGCACATTGTTTGATGTAGTTTTAAGTCATAGTCTCTTAAATAAGACTATTCAAAAGCCTGATCGATCCCTATCACCCCACCCGTTCACTCAGATCAGCTAACACAGGGATGCTGACAGAACCCTCGCTAAAAACCCCAGGACAACGATCCACTCGTCCTAGACTCTTCGCCCTTCTGGCCCCCAAACTGTAGAATAAACTCCCTGTTGCACTTAGAACGGCAGCTTAGCCTACTTTGCTTAGTGTTGACGAAGAAGATATTATATTACTAGTAAGACGCCTCAGGGCGACATGCGCCAATTCTTGGCCATCTGGCCAGTGATGTATATCGGACCAGTTGCACCAGACCCTGCATGATAGTCAACAATGTGATGTCAGAACATGCCCATATATGGGCATTACCATGGGCATTCCCAGATATGCGTTTAAAATATTGATGACATCGGCACAGCGATCTCCATATATGGGCAGAAAAGGGACATCAAGCCAGAGCGTGATGTGTCAGAGCGGCAAACCCATTCTGTTAAGTCGTTCCCCTGACATCACAGTGACATCAGAGCATGATGTCAGAGCGACAAACCCATAGAACCACAGAAAAACCCATAGAACCACAGACAAACCCATAGAACCACAGTGTCAGGCGTGACAGACAGAGATACGCACAGGCAAGCTGTGACCGTTGGCGTTTTCATAGTAAACTTGCGACAATCATGATTGATTATGTGTGATGTTAGTAATAGTAAATTAATCTGTATCAGACATTACAGATTACATGATGTAAGAGTCAAGATGTCTTTCCTAGGTCTGATAGATATTGTTTTCAGGCCGCGACCCCCAACATAATCATATTTTAACTGGGGAGTGGGGACCCCCCCACCCTGACGAGCACTAAGAGTTGAGGCATTGCATTTTGTATAACACTGTTCTATTGTGAAAATAGCAGATCTACATGCTCACAACGCCTCGCGTTGCGAGGCGTTTCTCTACCCCTGAGCAAATGCCGCCCACATCTCTCTGTAGTTTTGAGAAAGCTGTTCACTGAATAACTACATTGGATCTTTTTTCCATTTCCTGAAATGTAACCATTTTGGACTAAAAGGTTTCCACGGAGAGAGTGTCATGGAGAGAGATCAACTCAAAGCAGCTTGTCTGCTCTCTGCTGTGTACAGATCTAATGGCCTGGGAGGGTGATACTGGTCATTGCATGTACTCCTACATGCTGGAGGGTGGCACCTGTCAGCTGGGAGTGTTGGGTGGGAGGAGTAGGACAAACGCCCTACGAGTCAGTAGGATACAACAGCACAACAACACTACGTTTATGTAATTATGCCCCCCCAAAACGAACAGTCAAATAAGTACACCAAAATGTACTTAAAGGAGCATTTATATTTCTTGATATTTTTGGCCTTTAATGACCGTATATGGTAGAGTGAGACAGGAAACAATGTCTGACATCATAGACCACACGAGACTGACACATTATGTCCATATACTGTATGGGAATTCCAAGATATGGGCATCACTCCCTAAATGGGCATAAAAGGGGCAAGGACGGAATGGTTAGCACCGCTTGAATAGGGACAAGGACTGACAGATACAGAGATATTCAACGACAGAAAGAACAATTAAATTGTTACTCGCAATAATCTGAGTGACAATTAATTGTGACAGCCCTGGCGGTTGGTCCTTTTCATACTGATAGGGTGGGTAATGGTCTATCTCTATGGCCTTCTCTGGGTCAGCAGAGGCTGTGGTGGCTTTTGGTGGGGAAAAGATTAGCTTGGGGTTACATTTATTGTAATGAAATTACTGTTTTAAGAATGCGACAAAAAAATATATATATATTATTGAACTCAATTCTCCATAGCATGAGTAATCAATGATGGGTTGATTGGCACAGTGGTTAGCGCTTCGCCTCACAGCTAGAAGGTCCTGGGTTCGATTCCCGCCGAGGGACGCTGTGGGTGCTGGGGGCGTGGGGGCGTGTTTCTCCCCACACCCTAGGTGGGGTCAGCGATAGGTCCTTTCTGTGTGGAGTTTGCATGTTCTCCCCGTGTCTCCTAGGGTTGATACCCTCACAATAACATGCAGTAATCCTAGTCTCAATAATGCCTCCCCCAGGCCAGCCGGGGCGCTTGATGGAGGGGAAAGGAACTGGTTGGAATAACGTGTTCCTTCCACGCGCTACGTCCATCCCGGGGAAATCCCCCCTGTCAGGTGAAAAGAAACAACTTGGACTACTCATGCATTGAAGGAAGCATGAGGTCAGTCCGTTGTCTCCCCAGGCGTGGCAGAGGGAGAGCAGAGCCCAGGATTACATAGGCAATTGGCACTGGGTGAAAATGGGTTGCAAAATCGTGGGATAAAAATTATAAAAAAAATAAATAAATAAAAAAATATGGGTTGATTTACAGTGCCTAAGATCAGACATAATGAGCAATGAAAATATTGTGGAGGAATTACTTTTTGGAACTTGCAGAAATTGAAGGCCAAGTCATAAAAAAAAAGACTAACTATTTTCTTATAAATGTGTTGGAATAATAGTAATTCAATTTATTTATTTCACTACCATGTATATTACTTGTGTGTATGCACCTTGATTTTGTTATGCTGTAATGTATTTTAATCTTATTTTCATAAAATGTGACATTTGCTATCTAGGTTTTGCTTTTAGGATGTTCGTTGCCAGGCGTAACAGCTGATCCTAAATAAACCCATGAAACAAGCCTATGAAGCTATCATAAACAGTGTGAAATATATGAATGACTGAATGAATGAATGAATATGATGACGACTTACAATAAGCAGATAAAACATCACAATAATAAACAAGATAATATGTCAGTACATCAACAGCAATATAACAAATGCAAATGGATATCTATATAGAAAAAAAAAAACAATACCGTATTGGCCCGAATATAATACGATATTTTATTCTAATAAACATATCCTCAAAATAGAGAGTCGTACTATAATGGGGCGTTAGACTTTTCACCGGGGAGATACGTTATATGCCGCGTCCAGATTTCGCTGCGCAGTTTGTAGACAGTGTACGGTAAATCACCGTAACAGCTTGCTTGGGCGATTTACCGTACACTGTCTACAAACTGCGCAGCGAAATTTGGACGCGGCTCATGACATTTCACGTTCCGTTTGGCAAGTCGGATGACTTTGGCATTAAACTTACCGAGGCGCGTGCGTGTGCGTTGTCCTCGCGAACATCGGCGTGGATGGCGGCCGCACATGAGATCTTTAGCGTGGAAGTTTAATCCAAACAGTAAATGAAGCCCAATGAAGCTAATGCTGCATGCCTAGTATCGTGGTTCCTGTTTACCGTCGCATCTGAATGACGAAACGAGCCGCTGAGCTTGATGGGAAATGTAGTGTTTTTTATTCCCCAGCAGTATGCTGTGTGGACTGTATTCTATTCTGATACTTATGAGGAGCTGATTTTCAGTATGAATTGGTTAATGCAATACAATACAGCAGAATGTTATCTCTGTATGAGCTTTTCTATGATGATTTTCCAATAAAAACGTTTTTCTTTATAAATAACCTAATATATAATATATAATATTTATATTTTTTTCCAAAAATGATATTTGAAAAATAGGGGTCGTCTTATAATCGGAGTCGTACTATATTCGGGCTAATACGGTATAATCAAAGTTCTAAAAACCTAAAAACAAATGCTAACTAGCTTCATGTATGGTCATTGATTTTTTTCTGTAGTGCTAAGGGTTTAGGTGGAGTCTGAAAAGGTGAGTCTTCAGTCCACGGCGAAAGCTAGCGAGTGAGTCCGTTGTTCTAAGTGCGACAGGGAGTTTATTCCACAACTTGGGAGCCAGGAGGGCAAACTGTCTCGGACGAGTGGATTTTTGCCCTGGAGTTTTTAGCGAGGGTTCTGTCAGCATCCCTGTGTTGGCTGATCTAAGTGAACTGGTGGGGGTGTAGGGGTTGATCAGGTTTTGGAGGTATGGAGGAGCCATACCTTTGGCTGCTTTGAAGGTCAGCATCAGTGTTTTATATTCAGTGCGGGCCGCAACCGGGAGCCAGTGGAGGCTGCGGAGAAGGGGAGAGACATGTGAGAACTTAGGCTGGTTGAAGACCAGTCGTGCCGTGGCATTTTGGATCAGTTGGAGAGGTTTAAGTGCACATGCCGGGAGACCAGTGAGGAGAGAGTTACAATAGTCAAGTTTTGATATGACAGATGTCTGAATGAGGAGCTGGGCAGCCCAGCCTCCTGCAATATAATCATAATAATGTAGTGCAGTGGTTCTCAACCTGTGGGTCGGGACCCCCAGGTGATCCCCAAATGATTGTGCAGGATCCCCAGATGACTCAATTAATGTTCAACATTGTTTTCTCACTCAACAGTAAACAAACCAAAACAACATTTAAGTGTAGAGAGGGTATCTGCACATGTCTAAAAGTGACCATTTAAGGACAACTCCTACAACTCCAAGTGCTCGTCAGGGTGGGGGGTCCTCAGTTCAACTTGGGGGTTGCAGGGGTTGTAGCCTGAAAAGATTGAGAACCACTGATGTAGTGGGACATCCCTGCTTCATCTCTTTCTCAGCTAAGGGGTCCTTGTCCTGAAAAACATTGAACACTCTGTCCTAAAGCGTAGTATACCGGTACTTCGTTGCGAGCCGGCGTTGTGCCCATAACATTGCAGATCTACAAGCTCAAAATGTGTCACAGCATGCCGCATTGTGAGCTTGTAGCTCTGCCGTGTCTGGTGCGACCACGCAAGGGTGTCGCACCAAATTCTGGGCCCTTGGTACA